>NC_043999.1:20673681-20771181 GCF_902150065.1 Myripristis murdjan | reverse complement strand
GTATCAAATGGTATTGCTCCACAACACCACAGTGCAAACAGTCCTCCACTGCCTCCACTCCCCAATGGATTTCTTTTAATAAAGAAGATGCATTATGACAATTACAAGAGCCTGATGTCTTGATTGTTGCATGTTTTGCCAGAAGAAAACTTACTGTGCTGAATTTCTCTTAATACCTAAAACCCACTTATACTTCTGTAAAGCTAGGTGCTGTAAATGCAGAGAATTTGAATATTTAAGTGTATATAAACACACTTGGAGTCACTATTTTTGATTCCACTCCACTGTCAAAGCTTTATTTCCCACACACCTCCTGGTGTTCAACAGAGCCTGATGGAGATGCCGGGGATTGAACCCGGGGCCTCATACATGCAAAGCATGCGCTCTACCACTGAGCTACATCCCCCTGCTGACAGGACACATGGGACAGCACTTGGGATGTCACAAGAACTGATACTGCCGATCTCATGACTGGCAAATTTCACAAAGCTTGCAGTAGCAGTTTCTAATGCAGTATCAGTAGTACTGCCTGGTACTGCATTTGTGAGTAACTGTGCACCAGCTGCTAACATAAGAAAACACACAGAGCAACAACAAAGATGACGAGTGGTCTTCCTCCTGCTCCTCCTGAGCTGCAAACTAACAAAAAACTTTTGGCAAAAACAAATTACAAAAGCAACCAACCACATTCATTGTTTGTAACAATGAGGGCTGTGCAGATATGTCATTATCTGTATCTGTATCAATTATTAAAATGATCTGTGTCTGTATTCAGACAGAAGCCCATAAGTGGGCGTAGCTTATACTGGAAGTCACATTAGATCGGGGAAATGTTGGATTCTCTAACCTAACATTCATGGGTAATGCAATTGTTGTGCCTTCAAAACATCAAATTTCTGTAATATTGGCAAATGATTAATAGTGAAATATATACAATATATACATGTACAACAACCATAGGATATTTTAGCAAAGGTGACAGAGGAAGCTGAGGATTTTGGAATTATGGAAAAGATGCAGGCTTCATTTTGTGGCAATTCAAAATAAATCAGCAAATCAGTACAGGACTATATTAACAAGCTGGACAGCTTTCTCAAGTCACTTGTGAAGATATTCACGATTATCCCCATTTACAATTATCCCGATAGTGGAAATTCACCACAATCATCTTTTTGTTACTGTTTTTATATAAAAATAAAAAGTTTCCATCGCATTATTTGATCCCCTTTTTTGTTTGAACTCGTCAAACAAAACTCTTCATAATTAGACAAAGTCTTAAACCTTTGTGTCCATTATTCTGCTCTTTTCCATCACACTGAAAGAGCTGAACATCAGTGACACCAAAACCAAGAAACCGAAACAAGTGAAAAGTGCAATTTGGAGCCAAAGGGTCTGCGATGGCCGGGAATCGAACCCGGGTCAACTGCTTGGAAGGCAGCTATGCTCACCACTATACCACCATCGCTGACAGAAAGAGTCAACTCCTGCTGCACACTCAGCACTTTCTGTCAGGAATTCAACTGGAAAAAGAGGAGGGACAAGAGGAGGAGAGGAGAAAGGAGGAGGAGAAAGAGGAGGTACAGCAGCAAGCAAACACTGCAGAGCAAAGAGAGAAGGGAGGAGATTAGAGACGACACGACACAACATGACACAAGACTGGGTTTGATTCTCACCTCATAAACTTACTAAAGTGTCAGTAGCAGTCAGCTGGAAGTGAAAATGATGAGTACAACCTCAAAGCAGGACTGCTGCTTTTCTCCTCTGCACTAGAAAGCATAATAAGAAATCAGGAGCAGGAAACCTGACTGACTCTGTCTGAACATCTCTGTGGACCGAGCTACATGACAGTTGTGCAAATGACCAGCAACAGCAGGCAAGGTTGAGCTGCATCACCCTCACAGTACACAAGAATCTGTTGCAGGTGTTGCTCTGTGACACCACAGTGAAAACAGTCAACCGTTGTTGGCAGGATTCGAACCTGAGCGGGGAAACCCCAATGGATTTCTAGTCCATCGCCTTAACCACTCGGCCACAACAACTCTGCGCTGAGACATCAATGAAACACCTAGCTTCATCTGATCAGTGTTCAACATGAAAAACTAACTTGACAACAGCTTGAAGTTATCCTTGATGATCACACAGCAATAATCCTAAAATGAGCAGTAATCCATGTGAGAAAAAATGAAAATGATTTAGTTTGTCTGACCAGCAAAAAGCATACATTTTATAACACTATGGCATGGAGAAAAGCAGGAAAACCTTTGCATTTGTGCAGCTGTGATTAGCAACTGTTTGATATATTTATTTTTTAAATAAAAAAGAAAATCCATTAAGACAAGGGCTGATTTCTTGATTGTTGTAAGAAAGCTTACTGTATTGAATTACTCCTCATACCTAAAACCCATATATGCTTCCAGAAATTAACTAGATTAAGTGCAGATTACAGAAATGCATACAAACAAACTTGTGGTTTTTGATTCCACTTCACTGTCAAAGCTTTATTTCCCACACACCTCCTGGTGTTCAACAGAGAACCTGATGGAGATGCCGGGGATTGAACCCGGGGCCTCATACATGCAAAGCATGCGCTCTACCACTGAGCTACATCCCCCTGCTGACAGACCCCTGGGACAGCACTTGGGATGTCACAAGAACTGATACTGCCGATCTCATGACTATGGCAAATTTCACAAAGCTTGCAGTAGCAGTCTCTAATGCAGTATCAGTAGTACTGCCTGGTACTGCATTTGTGAGTAACTGTGCACCAGCTGCTAACATAAGAAAACACACAGAGCAACAACAAAGATGACGAGTGGTCTTCCTCCTGCTCCTCCTGAGCTGCAAACTAACAAAAAACTTCACACTGTGGACACCATAGTGGCACAAATCAGCCTTTAACTTTTTTTTGTGGGGGTACAGCAACCATAGGATATTTTAGCAAAGGTGACAGAGGAAGCTGAGGGTTTTGGAATTATGGAAAAGATGCAGGCTTCATTTTGTGGCAATTCAAAATAAATCAGCAAATCAGTACAGGACTATATTAACAAGCTGGACAGCTTTTTCAAGTCACTTGTGAAGATATTCACACTTATACCCATTTACAATTATCCCGATAGTGGAAATTCACCACAATCATGTTTTTGTAACTGTTTTTATATAAAAATAAAAAGTTTGCATCACATTATTTGATCCCCTTTTTTGTTTGAACTCGTCAAACAAAACTCTTCATAATTAGACAAAGTCTTAAACCTTTGTGTCCATTATTCTGCTCTTTCCATCACACTGAAAGAGCTGAACATCAGTGACACCAAAACCAAGAAACCGAAACAAGTGAAAAGTGCAGGTTTAAGTGCAATTTGGAGCCAAAGGGTCTGCGATGGCCGGGAATCGAACCCGGGTCAACTGCTTGGAAGGCAGCTATGCTCACCACTATACCACCATCGCTGACAGAAAGAGTCAACTGCTGCTGCACACTCAGCACTTTCTGTCAGGATGTTACAATTGGCCGTATAGTTCAATGTTTCTTGCATTATCCAATGTATTACATAGTTCAGGACAGCTTGGCTGCTAAGCAGAGGACAGACACAGCAGGAGCCAGATGTACTTTCTCTATCTTGTTAGTTAGGTCTGTTGCATTAGATACACGCCCAGTCAACATTCACACACATAGCATCACACATTCCAGGAAGAAGGCATGGACAGTGGTTGGCCTGTCCATGTCCGGGTAACTGGCCAATTATTCTTGGTTGCGTTTAAGTCCAACCTATGTACGGGGCAGGCCCAAGCCCAAGAACATAAATGTGTATCATTTCCTGATATCGGGGCTCATTCTGACTGAGATCCTGCGGGAGCTCTGTCACACTGAGACCAGCACTGCCTTGCTTTATACACTATATTACCAAAAGTATTCGCTCACCTGCCTTTACTCATACTATGAACTGAAGTGCCATCCCATTCCTAACCCATAGAGTTCAATATGATGTCGGTCCACCTTTTGCAGCTATTACAGCTTCAACTCTTCTGGGAAGACTGTCCACAAGGTTGAGGAGAGTGTTTATAGGAATTTTTGACCATTATTCCAAAAGCGCATTGGTGAGGTCACACACTGATGTTGGTCGAGAAGGCCTGGCTCTCAGTCTCCGCTCTAATTCATCCCAAAGGTGTTCTATCGGGTTCAGGTCAGGACTCTGTGCAGGCCAGTCAAGTTCATCCACACCAGACTCTGTCATCCATGTCTTTATGGACCTTGCTTTGTGCACTGGTGCACAGTCATGTTGGAAGAGGAAGGGACCCGCTCCAAACTGTTCCCACAAGGTTGGGAGCATGGAATTGTCCAAAATGTTTTGGTATCCTGAAGCATTCAAAGTTCCTTTCACTGGAACTAAGGGGCCAAGCCCAGCTCCTGAAAAACAACCACACACCATAATTCCTCCACCAAATTTCACAGTCGGCACAATGCAGTCTGAAATGTACCGTTCTCCTGGCAACCTCCAAACCCAGACTCGTCCATCAGATTGCCAGATGGAAAAGCGTGATTCATCACTCCAGAGAATGCGTCTCCACTGCTCTAGAGGCCAGTGGCGGCGTGCTTTACACCATTGCATCCGACGCTTTGCATTGCACTTGGTGATGTGTGGCTTGGCTGCAGCTGCTCGGCCATGGAAACCCATTCCATGAAGCTCTCTGCGTACTGTACTTGGGCTAATCTGAAGGTCACATGAAGTTTGTAGCTCTGTAGCAATTGACTGTGCAGAAAGTCGGCGACCTCTTTGCACTATGCGCTTCAGCATCCGCTGACCCCTCTCCGTCACTTTACGTGGCCTACCACTTCGTGGCTGAGTTGCTGTTGTTCCCAAACGCTTCCATTTTGTTATAATAGAGCTGACAGTTGACTGTGGAATATTTAGGAGCGAGGAAATTTCACGACTGGATTTGTTGCACAGGTGGCATCCTATGACAGTTCCACGCTGGAATTCACTGAGCTCCTGAGAGCGGCCCATTCTTTCACAAATGTCTTGTTTCACAGTCTGCATGCCTGAGTGCTTGATTTTATACACCTGTGGCCAGGCCAAGTGATTAGGACACCTGATTCTGATCATTTGAATGGGTGAGCGAATACTTTTGGTAATATAGTGTATGTGACCAAAATAAATATCGCATCAGAAAATTGAAGACTGACTCTGGTCTGTTCTTGGGCTTTCAACAAAAGAATCGGGAGCTAACAAGGAATCCAACTGGAAAAAGAGGAGGGAAAAGAGGAGGAGAAGAGAAAGGAGGAGGAGAAAGAGGAGGTACAGCAGCAAGCAAACACTGCAGAGCAAAGAGAGAAGGGAGGAGATTAGAGACGACACGACACAACATGACACAAGGCTGGGTTTGATTCTCACCTCATAAACTTACCAAAGTAAAGTGTCAGCAGGATTCAGCTGGAAGTGAAAATGATGAGTACAACCTCAAAGCAGGACTGTTCCTTTTCTCCTCTGCACTAGAACACATAATCAGCAATTAAGAGCAGGAAACCTGATTGACTCCGTCTGAACATCTGTGCAGACTGAGCTGCATGTGCAAATGTGCAAATGAGCAGCAACAGCAGACAAGGTTGCTTTGCCTGAGCTACAAGACATCAGGCCACAGGAGACTGTTGCAGGTATTCCTTGCTGTTGCTCTGTGACACCACAGTGAAAACAGCCCACCGTTGTTGGCAGGATTCGAACCTGCGCGGGGAGACCCCAATGGATTTCTAGTCCATCGCCTTAACCACTCGGCCACAACAACTCTGCACTGAGATAACACTGAAACACCTAGCTTCATCTGATCAGTGTTCAACACGAAAAACACTGAACAACAGCTCACTGAAGTTATCCTTGATGTTTTTAACACAACAACGATCCTAAAATGAGCAGTAATCCATGCGAGAAAAAGTTAAGAGGAACAAAAGCAAATGTACATGTCACTTGTCCACTGGTTCATAAGTTGGAAAGGCGACTCCAAGTTGTGGTTTCCACTTATTCAAGCTGACATTTAGCTCTGTGTTACTCCCAAACTAATGCTCAGGTCAGAATTTAATGCTGAAAAGACGTGTAACCTGGGTGTAAACTATGTGATCAAGTCACAAGTTCAGGCGCAGGACCTCACTGCACAAATCCGAGTCATCAATATTCAAGGTCAAGGCAAGTCATGAGTCATCAAAATTGGGAAACCTACAACATCACAGACATCCCGTTCAGAGGCACGTACAGGAGCTGGTATCAGAGATGGCAGACGTGTTTTGTTTCCTTATATCTTTTATCAGAGGTCACGCTGAGATCACATTACTCTGTATAATTTAATAACCTCTTAAAATAGAATGCATTGTTTTTATTCTGCCAAGCGTTGTGTGTTTAATTTGTTTAAAATTGAATTGTTCCTTGAACGTGTACAGATGTAAAAAGCTGTTCATCAATGTGATTCAGAGAACCTGTGATATAGTTAGTACCACACCACACAATATGATTAGACTGGCCTCTTTAAATTCTATTATAACTATTATTTCAAGATAACCCAGTTGCAGGCTTCTCTGTGGCTGTTAGAGGACAGAATCAGCCTGGACAGTGTAAGGCTCGGCTGAAAGTCCCACTACAGCTGGTCACTGAGGAACATCTGAGGCTGAACTGTGTAATGAGGCCAACAAGAAGACTATTTTCAATGTTTTAGCTTTAGGTTATTACACAAAACAACAAAAAGCGCAATTCAGAATAAAGGCAATTGCCTCCTCTTCCATCTTCAACAGTGAATATCAGCCAAAAGATATACAGACTTGGCTCAGGACAATGCAAAACACTTAAGTCAATTCAAAACAATAGACTACCACACTGTAGTTGTTCAGCTGTTTAAACTGTTACACAAACAAAAAACAATAAAATGAACATAAGCTCTCTCTGCAGTATTTTATAATAGTTTAAATCTATCTATAATTATAATATGATAAATGTATATATAGAAAAGTGTAATTTAAAGATTGAAACTGCAAATTTTACTGTTGTCTTGCACTGAATTATAATTCTAGCTGCAGCAAAGCTCATTTTATTATTTCACATTTGAGGCACAGAGTGTTAAACACAGTGGGTGCCTCAGATGTGTGTAACTTCTGTTTTGGAGCTGTGCTGTCTGAGGAGCACGCTTGTGTTCGTGTTTGGTTTGGACACTGTTTACCATGCATGTAGGTGTATTAGCTATATTTGTAGTGGCCATTTATCAAAAAATCCTCAAAACAAACTCAAATTAAACTTACAAATAAAGGGTCACTACTGCACCATGGCCATGATTTACGCAGGCAAAAGAGTCCACTGTGTCCATTCTGAGTTTCCATGTTTTAAATGGTTTATTTCACAAGGCAAGCAAACAAACTGAGGACAAAGGAATCCCGCTCTCTACCTGTCTCTCTCGCTCTGGTAAAAAAAAAAAAAAAAAACGCCCACCCAGGTGCATATTGGCACTATACCTGCCCATACTTATAGCCTTCGTGCCCAGTGTTAACAAAAAACTCAAAATACACAAAATGATTCTACAAACTGAATATGGCAAACAAAACAACAAAACATAAACTAAACAAAAGAAAAAAAATATATAATCAAATTTAACCAAAAATAAAGCAATTATCTAAAATAATCAAACAAAACTCATGGCTCCTACAATATGTGTCTTTTCGCTCGCATTATGTTACTGTTCCTGTCTGTTATGTTGTGCGGTGTCTTGTCAGCCCATGAGGCCTTTTGGTGCATGACACCTGGAAAAATAACTGAATAGTACTGCTATTACTTGAAGTATATACTGAGTTGTAAACATAAGAATAATAAGAATCACTTTGTCATTGTCATGGTTAACAACGAAATTAGGTGCAATCCTTCAGTGCAGTATAGACAAACATCATAAATAATAAAAATAAGGGGGAAAAAAAACACAAACTCCTTCATATTCCAATATTGCACGTTTCAGTATTGCACAGACTTGTTAAACATGCTGCCTCGCCAGACTAACCAAGAAAACAGGGATGTGAACCTACCTTGGTAACTGTGGCGCTGGAAATCTGGAAATGACCACTAGCAGCAAACTTCACCTACCTGACGGTGAGTGTTGCTGCTGCTGCTGCATGGTTTACTGTAACACTGGAAATCACGAGTCAGCTTGATTCATAACACGATAAAATCAAACCATCGTCTCTGGTCGGGGTTATTCTCGGTGGAGAGGGGACGCAGACCCATGGCAGGTCACCGCAGAGTGTGGTTACACAGGGCGGCGGGCTGCGGCTGCGTCAGGCCGCTGGTACAGACGTGTGGTTTCACCCCCTAGCAGGAACAACAACACCGAGGCCTCCAGCAGACTGTGCGGTGACCTGGCGGTGGTCTGACTGCCTGACTGCCCGACTGCCTGCCTTGCTGGCTGTCAGCAGCAGGCAGACGAGGACCACCTCTTCAGAGAGCGCCGCTTACACACATATGAAGCTTTAACACAATAATAATACTAATACAATAATACAATAATAATAATAATAATAATACACAAAGTAGTGCAAAGGAGAGAAACACAGCAACAACTAAAGAAACCTCACAAAAAGTTACGTAAATAATAAATAAAAATAACATTACACTCACTTGGAAATATTGCATACGTTCGTTGTTTTGACAACTTTTCTGTTTTGTGAGAAAGAAATCTTCCATTCCATAGGCCAAATTTTAAAAGTAAAATATCAGTTAGGAAACGAAAAAAAAAAAAAAAAAAAAAATCTTGCAGAAAGGACACTTCATCAGAGGCCAGAGACCTTGAGCGCCACCTGGAGTCTATCTGTGTACAGGCCTTCCCCGAAAAAGATAACAATTGGGAAAGAATGTGGTTTATGTTTTATATTTAGGTATACCACAATTAGACATAATATTTTTAAACACTTTTCAATTAATGTAGTCCTCATCTACTCTCTCACATACACAGGTTCAGAAATGAGTGTAAGAGAATAT
Source organism: Myripristis murdjan (assembly GCF_902150065.1). Taxonomy (NCBI): domain Eukaryota; kingdom Metazoa; phylum Chordata; class Actinopteri; order Holocentriformes; family Holocentridae; genus Myripristis; species Myripristis murdjan. The sequence continues at coordinate 20,762,191 of NC_043999.1, read as the reverse complement.
GTTTCATACAATAATCAGGTTTCTCCAGAGAAATCTCCCTGCCTTCATGCCAGAAACCAAATCAGTATTTTCAGGGGGAAAAAATACAGTTATTTTACTCATATCGTTTTCAAAGTCCAGCACATGCTTTGGGTAATATTATGCATTTATCTCATAGACTTAGTCTTAGACTATAAAAAACTATAAGATGCCCAATTTGTTAAAATTTGAGTGAAGTGAGATGCAACTTGACAGTAACAGCACCACTTGAGTCCCTCCACCACTTCCTGGGTGGAGGTTCAGAGTTCAGCAGGACAGTGCTGGTTCTCTCCCAGTTCTCCCAGTCTCACTGGTTGCTCTCTGACAGAGAGCATTAACATTAACATTGGTTGCTCTCTGACAGAGAGCATTAACATTAACATTAACTAAATATATTTACTTTTTAAATAAAATATAATTCCATGGGAATCTATTTCACTTAGATTTAATCTACATGTCTGTTCCAGTCGCCTTCCCCAACAGCGTCAGTTCTTGGTTGGTTCTGCATTTTCTGGACGGTTCATAGGATAAAACAGTGCAAAAGATGCAAACAAGGTATTGCAGTGTGTGCATCTACAAACTTTTGTAAGATCTAACTGCATAAAACATTATAAAGAACAACAATCAATAATTTTAAAGATTTGTTTTAATTTTCAACTGTGGAACCGTGTATACATGCACACACACACAAACAGCCCATTGTTGTTCTTATTCAGAGTGTCTTACAGAGGGTAAAAAGGATGAGTCAGTGTCACACACAAGGTCGAATTTAGGAGGAACAATGCGGTTTCTGTTAAGGAAATGGAAAAGCAAGACTTGTGTCATGGTTGATAATCTATCCATGTGGAAAATCAGTTTTTCCAGTGATTCTCTTAATTAGACTAATATCACTCATGTGAAGCAGTAGTGGTGGCAGAAAAAAATCTCTTCTCTCTTATACTGATTCAAGATCAATTCACAAATTCCAAAAATCGATTCATATTTAAGTTTTTCGGTCTTGTAATGAAGTTGCTTTCATTTTTTTCCTGAAGGGAGAACTATTCATATCTTAGCTCGCTAAATCCTACAGATGGCGCTATGTTGCCATGCCAGCTCAGCCCTCTCCTCTCTGAACTGTGTGTGGTGAGCTGGCACGGAGGGAGGGCTATTTATCATTTAGCAATTAAAACAAGAAAAAATACATTAAGCATGGCAACAGTTCAGTGACAAAAGAAGAAGCAGCACGAGGTGAGCTGATGGACAAGCAAGAGCTGAGAAGCCCAGCCGACTCTGCTCTTCTTGACAGGTAAGTTCAGTTTTGCTGAGGCACCGTGAAGACCTCTGGGACTGTGCTGCGAGCTCTGCAGCTGGCTCCAAGTCCAGGATCTGCACTGGTGGCAGGAGGATTTGGGGAAACGCTGATTTAGGGCTGCGGTCACTCCAGGAATCCTGTGTTTTTTGGGGGTTTCTGCTGACAAAATCCAAAAATAAGGGCATCTTTCACACATTGATTCCTGGTAAACTACTTTTTCAAGAAGACTGCAGAGCAATGATAGCGTTTGGTCGCACCATGGCCACAGCTATTTATTTCTTGACTGGGAAAAAAAATGGCACCGTGGGAAACAAATGACTCCATTGCAAAATGGAATAAATAAAATTGCTCGCAAGGAAAAGACTCATAAAAGACAGATTTACTGCTCGCTCACCGCTGTCCAGATTGAACGTCAGCCAGCTGCAGGATCAATCATTTGTCTACTGACGCTGGCTCATTAGCATTACACAATCTGTGGCTGTCCACGTGATGGAGGCCTGCAACACGCCTCGGCTCCGCCGTGCCTGCTGACCACAGAGGTCCAGCTGTTGTTAACCACTGCGGTCTGTCCACAGAGGGATTTGACAGAATGTTTCCACCGTCTCAATTGCGAGGGTCGATGGCCTGGGGAAAAGGCTTTCAACACCCGAGACTGACATCATCATCTTCCTCTCCTCCGCCCTGAATCTTGCACGTTGTGGACAAAGAGAAAACAACACTCTGTTTTTGTGTGGACTCTGACGCGGCTAAGCAACGTGACACAATCTCTGATACTCAGGAGGGACGGGTGTAAGAGTGTGCACGAAACAAACTGCATTTCTTTTTCAATCAGCTCGACAGTCCGAGTAGAGGAATGAAGGAAAGGCAACATCTGGCTCAGATCGAAAGAGGAAAAATGAGGGGCAGAATTGCGTTGTAGAAAAACTCGCAAAACAATCTCAGTTTGAAATGACATTGAAAAGTTATTTTCTCCAACTCCTTTCTAAAAATGAGAAATTCTGGGGGGAGAGTGAATTGAAAAACATTACCTCACTTTGTGAAAGTACACCCAATTGAGCAACTTGCACGCATGAGCACACGGCCAGCTGAGTTAACCATATAAAACAAATACCAGCTGCCACGTATCTGACAAACTAGAGCACAGTAGCTTCCAAATCCTGTGCAGCCAGGTTGTGTTTATGAGGCCCTTTGCCCCTTATACCTGCACCTAATTGATTGTGTCAGTGAGCAAGGTAGACACACTGCATGGCAATGGAGAGGAAACTGGTATCTTTAATTATTCAGCTCGGCTAACGGCAGGCCACAAACAGTACAAGGCCTCCCAGCCACACAGCACAGGCTTAACTATTAATTATAGATGAGAGCAGCAGCTCCCAGTCAGTCAGTCTGCAAAGAGAGATGACCCACCGACACATGGGAGCTACCTTTTTTAATCTTTTCTCAACAGAAAATCATGATCTGCAAAATCTCAACATGCACAAATTAGATTCACTCCACTTAACTTCAGTGTATTTTCAGTTTAAAGGGAAGCAAAATTTGTAGTTTTTTTGGTGGAAAAAAAAATTTCTATTGTCGTCACTGGATGCAGAAAACATTGCAAAGTGCAAAAATTTGAATGAACAGAATTTGAATTGCAGCTGCACCGGTTTCCTCCACTATAGGCTCAGCAAACATCACTAACAGTAACTCTTGTTAGCACAGCACGCTAATTTTGTGCTGCTCCTGGATATAAATCCACCAGTTCTAGTTTTTAGTATGGGAGCTCTACAGCAATGTTACCTATGAGAACATTAGGTAACATATTGCTGCAGTGCTAATAAGATCTGCATCTGTTTCACCTTCAACAAGCGAGATATTTTTCACTTTCTTGCAGGGCCTAAAACTCAATCCTATTACAGCTGGTGACTTGTAGGAACTCTCAAATCTTGGTGGATGATGAAGACAGAATTCAAGAACAACAATTAACATGAATATCCCCATTTGTAAGTGGGTTTATCATTCCTTTATATACATAATGTGATTTAAGACACCCTAATCCACCACAACCCGCACAGCAGCTTCATAAATTTCTTTTCTTGATCATATTTCCAAAGGCGACAAGGCCCATGACAGCCTCCTCCCAAATCCAGACAGGAACTGGGGTTTGGAGAAATGCTTTCTCGTGAGATTGCATTAGTGTCATGCGGTATTTACTTCTTTTACATGGATCTTAATACCCAGGATGATAGAGACACTCTGCACATTATGTCTGGCTTGACATGCTGCGGTCTGGTATAACTCCACCTCTTATTAGAGCAGACGCACATGGACGTTGTGTATGTGCAAGGCAAATGATGGATGTGTCTGTAATCCTTAGAGAAGCCCTGAGTTTCGAGGTGAAAAAGTGAATGGTTGCTAGTGTTTGACTTCTGCACCAGCCCAGTCACTCCATAATGTTTTGTTGGCCTGGAGCAATTTGACATGTGTAAAGTGTGTAAAGTGTTTCCAGATTGCTTTCTATACAGCATGTAGGATTTGTAGTGTAATGTCCAGTAAAGCATTTTGCTTTCAAGAAGACACATCCAGGCCATCATGAGAGGAAAAATTATTCGTTAGCTCTGCCTTTCAAAACTGAATGTCTTATTAGTGTTGATTCCTGTGCGCCGGCTGCCAGTGTTGAACCTTATTGAAGTTGACTGTTTTCCACATAACTGACCAATGAGCAGATTGACAGCTTGAGCCCTCCTCAGGTCGGTCATATGACCCGTTCCTGTCTGCTGCACTCAAAAGACAGCTCACGCAAAGCGCCAGAGCTCAAAGCTGTGGTCCTTTTTGACCGACTTCAGTTACACTAAGATGCATAGGTATGAATTTTGGTGTCAACCCAAAAGTGGTTTTCATGGCAACATGATTTCCCCTCACAAAACATAAACCCTGAAACCAGTCAAGGGGCTTTGTAGGTTCACGAGGTTTCAGTCATGGAGAGGGAACATAGACACACTAATATTCAGATATTCTTATGTATCGGTAAAAAAAAAAAAAAAAACAGTTTAACCATAGATCAGAATACATTTTCCACTTGTTTTATCTGTGGCTTGTTAAAGATAAAAAAAAAAATCAAATTGAAACATAATAACAGCATCTGCACTGAGGTTATTTGTGTTGCCTTAGCTCTGTAAAAACAGCACGTTGCCATGGAGCCACTGACCTCCCTGGTGACTGCAAACTCGTATTGACCCGTGGGAGCCGGTCAGCCAAAAGTCTCTAATCTTCCCCAAGGGTTTGGAGAAGAGTTTTCCAATGGCTAATTTCTCTTTCATTAAAAAAAAAAAAAAAAAAAAAAAAAGAGAAAAATGTCTTGGTTTGTTTTGGGGGGTGCTGAGCTCAAGACTTGCCTTGAGACTGTAAATCAGCTCTGCCAACAAATTACCTGTTAAATAGTGCCAGCAGTTAGAGGGCACTGTAACTCCACCAGGCCTTTTTCCAGCAGCATATCATCATGTTTTGGCTGGTTAATATAAGTAGTGCTATTACTTTCTGTCTGCTGATTAGGCAGGTTTCTCATGTGTTTTCCTCTTACACTGTTCAAGCTTGACATTTATCTCAGGCAGATGGGGAACTTTATCCTGTAGCGCAGAGCCAGCCACTCAGACATTAGTGAAAAGGGCATTTTCACGGCTGCCAGGAGTGGCGACAGAGAGAGACGAGAGAGGGGAGAGGATGGATGGACGGATCGAAGGGGGGAGAGGAGGGGAAGAAGTGAGGTAGTGCTCCTAAATCTGCATAATCCCCCCTGACAACAGGGGCAAACAGGGTGGGATGAGAACGGTGGTGTGGACCACCCTGGATCTGGCAACCCCACAGGGAGGGGGAGAGAGAGAGAGAGAGAGAGAGAGAGAGGCCGCTGCTGTGCTGCTGACAAGATCTGACACTGACAAAGCAGCTGTGGAGCCAAAGTGGTTGAATTTCTCCAGACTGTAGCCTGTTTAATGCACACACACATGCACGCACGCACACACACACACACACACACACACACACACACACACACACACACACACACACACACACACACACACACACAAACAGTGGAGACATGCAAACCAGCACACAAAGGGACACACAAACAGACAGAGAAACAAACAGATGTACAAAACAGATGCAGACAGTCACAGAGACTGACAGAGGGAGACATTAGTATGTGATTAGTGTATGCACGCAAGCACACAACACACACACACACACACACTCTGTTTTGATCATCAGCTCGGGCATCCACCCCTCACTTCTGTTTCCTCCCATCTTTTCTTGTTCTTATCTTGTTAACCCCTCCATTCTTCTGTGTCCCCCCCCCCCCCCCCCCCCCCCCCACTCCTCCACCCCCCCACCCCCTCAGTCTCGGCTCACCCTTCCCATCAGACCAAGTCAAGCTTGTAAGCAACAAGCAGACTGTTTTCTGTACTCTCTGAAATCTGCACGGCCCTCAGAGATGTTGCATTATTCATGGATTTGTCATCAGCCTTCATTTGATCAGCGGAGACGCATGCTTTCCCAAACACTGCTCGTTTTCCATGCGACTTTGCTTTGGTGATGTTGTGTGAAGAGGTGTGGTGAGACAAATAAAAGTGTGCCACATTTTTTCTCTGTGCGGTCACACGAGGAAAAACAAATGTTGTGTATTGTGTATCAATGCCGCATACCCATTTCCAGCAGCTGAGACTGAAAACCTACCCACTTGTAACATTACCCTCACAAATGTCATGTAAGGACAAAAAGCAAGATGCACTAATGTAACGTTCATTATTTGATGAAGGATACAGGCATCCTGCTTTAAAATAAGCTGTGAGTGTGCTTGACTAAAACTGTCAACAGTCTATTATGGGGTTTTAGTGATTTGTGTGCTTCAGTTTCGGCAGTAAAGGTAATGGACTAGGTTTTGTTTGTGTTTTAAAGAGGCTGCCATGCAATGTTCTGTCACAGTTCATGCAGTATAATCAAAAGTCTATGATTATCCATGAACCATGACCTTGGTCTTACTTAAAATTGTTGTGCGTAATATCACTCTGACTGGCCTGTGTCCAAACCATCTCATATAATTTGTTATTTCACAATAATCTAGTGCAGATGTGAACGGCTCATTGGTTGGCTGCGTCGCAGATCTAGTAATCTTAGAAAAATAAAACTTAAAAAAACACTCCTTACATGCAGTCGCGCTAATTCAATAGCACACGCGGCGCAGAGCATTTCAACACCTGTTTTTCATTTCTAGCTCGACAAAAGGATGACATTCTAATTGAGGTCACATGGCACTGATCGCAACGTTTCTCCTCCAGTTTCGATCAAAATTACATTCGTGAGTGAGGACCATTATCGTGAAATGTCCAGTGTTCATAAAATCACGAAGCAAGAGACTGAAGTGGCTTGTGAAATCTGCACGACAAAAAAACACATGGCTTAAAGTAAAAATGACCAAATTCAAATACTCCTGGACACCTCAGAATGTTGCACGCTTCCAGTTTACATGAGTTACACTATTTTTAAAAATGTTCAATTTATAACTCTTTAGTATTGAGCTGAAAAACCTTGAGGAAAAACTGAAAAACCTACTTGTGGGGCAATATAATTTCACTTTCCAATGCTGTTTTGCAATGCAGTGCCACTTCATTCAAAAGCATTTATCAAGCGAGTTGATTTAATTTCACTTCTTTTAGAGAGAATTAGATATTTTGATATTCTGCACTGAATGACATGTAAGAGGGATATTTTTTCTGCACCCCCGCTCCACTTCAGCTTTTTCCTGAGGCCACTGAAGGCATGGTAATGGTAATGACTGAGGGTTTAATGCAATAAAGAAATTTATGGTGTCAGACTGGGTTTTAATTGTGCCAGGATCACATTCAGTCCCACAATAGGTCATCGAGCACACACACACACAAACGGTATGACCCCTTCTTTCAGTGAGCCTTTACACCATGCATCCAAACATGCCCTTTCAAATGTCACAGTCAGCCTCAGTTATTTAAGTCCCAAATCCATCAGCGTATGCCAGAGCCAACAGGACGAAGCGAATTTCCCAGGCCTGAAACAATCGAGACATTACTCAAAAAGGAACAGGAAAGACCCATCTGTGCTACTTCTGAAAGCCCTCAGTTGTAATTACAGATTTTGCATGGTGCCCTGTTAAAGCACCGGGTGGTCCATGTGAAGACCCGGGCACCTCTGAGTTGGATCTGCCACCTTCAACACATGTTGTTGTTATTACGGTTTAAAAGAAAACCACATTGAACTTCAAAAGCGCAACTCTGTCATATTTAGGGTGCTGTAGTCTGCAAATCCGTAAGTGAGGCAAAGTTCACCCGGTTGAGTGTGTTGGCTCTGAGTCACACTACAGTGTTTACATCAGATAGCTTCACCCGGGGGTGCACAATCCCCTAGTGAGGGTGGGATGTGACTGCTGAGAGAAACCAAGCTGTGAGGACTGAGCTTTATTCTTTTTACATGGAAACACAAATAACTTCAGCTGGCCTTGACTGCAATAGGAGGACGAGTTCAAATCCAGTTGAAGTGTTGTACAATCAAAACTTGTCAGTCGTCTGAGATTATACTCATTAAGGCACCTCGTTGGCCATGAATGACATCTCATTTAACGATCTTGGGCATTCACTGTATGTAAAACACACGATATAGATTGTACCGGGTAAGTATTCTCTGGCGCTTCAGTGGTGCATTGTTGACAACTGTGCAATTTTCTGCTGGAAAGTTTTTTCTCTTAGGTCATCTCCTCCTCTGAGTGTGAGAGAGGCTGATGAAGTCCATCATTAGGCATGCGGATAATGAGAAGAGGATTTATCCACAAACTTTCTCGCCTGTCTCCCTGCCTGTTTCCCTTCAGCAGCCATTATGTGCGCTTGGGTCCACACTGTGTTGCATTTTCCGTGCCTTTGAAAACAAAAGAAACTGCTGTTCAGAGCTATGGTTGGCAGATGGGGTGAAAATGTGCAAAACACTTGTCAACACAGCCATTTATTGCCTCTTAACATCATATAAAAATACATGTTGAAGCGGCACGTTTGCCTGTATGATCACATCTTCAAGCTCTTCAGCCAATGCTGCTCACCATATCTGCATCTCTTATGTACAGAATATTTTGGAACATGTTAAAACAATATGTTTTGTTAAACGAATATAGGAGTTTGCTAAAACATTGGACTGTACATATTATTTTTTGTGATATAAAGCCAATGAAAGCCCCTGCCGCAGATCATTTCCCTCTGGTTGCATTTAAAACCAACCAACCAACCATTTTTCACACCAAGACTTAAAAGCAAACTTTCAAGTAAAACGTGAAGATGGCTGAAACACACCCAAAAAGGTTAACAAAGGGGTCTTCATCAAATTTTAGTCCTAATTTGATTATAAAAGATAATACATGAGTTCCACAAAGACAACATAGTCATCTGCCAATATGATAAACTTCTACTGGTCCAACAGAACTAGGCTGAGAATGCAGCCAAAGCAAGCCAGCTAGAGAGGTGTTTTGACTTGATCAGTAGACTGATCAGTAGACTGATCAAGTCAAAACATAAAAACAAAAGGTTGATACAAATATAACAAACACAAACCCAAGATTTATTTTTTGTAGCCAGTGATGAAGTTACTTAGGCTTTATGTTATTATGTGATCAACTCAATATCAAGAAATTTAAAATATGAGCTAACAGTATCGGCTGAAGTGCTTCAAGAGGTGATGATATGAGAAAAACTGCTGCTTCAGTGTATACTCTTATATCGTGTCAAGTAATAAATGGCTGTGTTTTTTTTGCGCTGTTGTCGTTCCATACGAAATGCACCTAAAGGTAATGGCAGGAAGGGATCTAAGAGGCTCACTCTGCAGCATAAAACAAGGCCGGCCAGCTTGCCTCTTGTTTCTCTGATTTGTTTTGAGGTCAGCAAAACTTTCATTACTGCCGCTGACATCGATGCTGACTGTCTTCCTTTGTATGAAACCACTAATGGTTATGATGAGCCATGAGGAGAAGAGCCTGCTGCAAGGTAAGACAAGGTACATTAACAACAACCAGAGTCCGGTGCAGACGCTCCACAGTTGTGGACAACAATGAAATGAAAGAGGTCTTGTTAGTGTAGCCAGTGCTGCCAGAGTCCATGGCTACTTTGACCTCATTACAGGGGCTTATACCAGCCAGAGGGACGACGAGGGGCGGAGCGGCACAGTTAAATGCCCTGTGCAGACACGACGGCCCCCATGCCAAGAATGCACTCTCATTTAGCATGCAGCAACGAGAAAGCCCACGCAATCCAAGCTAGCCAACTGGGCTGAATCCTCCCAAACAGCATGTTCACAAAGAATTTAAACATGACTGAATGGTATGCAATTGTTAGGAAGCTTGAGAGATAAAGTAGGGAACAGAGCATTTAAAGAACCATGAATGTTTGGCCCGTTTGCTACATTTTACCCAAATTTTACGTTGCAACAAACCATTTTGCAAGTCATGCAGGCGTACTAAAGATTTAGCAACATATAATTAAAACCCCCGGTTTTTGAATCTAAATTTTTGGTTGAAACACACATCTTACAATATTCTGCCATGATAATAAACTGATAATTGTCTGTGTAAAGCAAAGGCTTCCCTGGGGACTATTTTCCCTGGCAGAGAGATCATTTCAGTCTGTCCTGTTTCAAATCATGAAAACATAACAGTGTTACTGCTTTTAGGAAAACTAATGTGACGACTTTATTATGGTGATTACTGGTGTGAAAAAAGTTTGAAGTCTCTGAAAGTTCATTTTTATATCGTATTGGAATGAATGGAAAGCAGTGGTTGGATAAAAGTTATGAACAATGATATCGGAGTTCTAAAATATGACTGCTTTCTTTGGGAAAAGATTAACTGAAATGTGACGTACACACATTTTGTGGATATTATGCTAAACATGCAAAACCACTGGTGTGGTCCTCTAAGGATTTTGAGTTATTTGCATTTCAGATATCAGCAAATTGCTTGACGGATGATTTTTCCATATTTACCATATTCATCACCATGACTAAAATTTACTTTTTGAAGCCTGAAGCAGTGGCTCTCTGTAAACAGATGCGTCATCCAGGGAGAGTTTGCAGTGCTGCCGTCTTGTCAGGGAGGGAGAGGAGCAGACTGATGCTCCAGGCTAGAGCTGTCTGCCCTCTGATAAGACAAAGAGGGCTGAGCGTCATCAGACAGGCTCCAGAGTGAGACACACTGTGAGTGAGAGGCCGATAACATCTGCAGGACACCTCACTCTCTATCAAAAGCATGTGTCACCATGGAACTGGGACAATAAGGCAGGAAGACTTCTCTGTGCGAGCTGGAAGATTAATCCTCCACATCAGGTGAGAGAGCTGTGAGATCAGTTTCATACGTTGGCTGCAGGAACCACAATAATGACAAGATCGTTTCAGTTGAATTTAGCTCAGCTTTTGTCTCAGATTACCTCGCATAAATGTACGCTGCAATGAAACACTTCCTCTTGTGGCCACGGCTCATTCCAAACATGAGTAAATAAAAAAAACAACACAGAGAAGCAAAATCTCGGCTTCGGGTTGGGTTCGGACATAAAAACATGAATGCCTGTCGGGTTCGGGTTGGGCTCGGTTACTGTGCTCTCAGTCCCGGGGCAGGTTTGGACAAAAATATCCAGCCCGATCCACACTCTAGTTCCTATGGGTAGCATTTCATGTTAGCTTAGCATAAAAACTTGAAGTCTATGGGAGTCATTAGCCTCGCTCCACCAAAGTGGAAAAAATACAACTTACAGCAAATCCAAAGCTGTCTTATTTACAAAATGTGTCATGCATATTTGAAAAACACATTTTGGAACTAAAAAAGCATAAAAGTGATTACAGTTCCACCATTTAAGTTCTCCTGAAATGGTTCTCAATTTCTAAAAAAAAATATCTAACACATGTATTTCAGCCATGATATACTGTGTAAATAAAACATCTGCCGAGTTGCTGTAAGGTTTATTTTTTCACTTTGACAGAGCTGGGATCACATGAAATGTAACCCATAGGAACTGAACAACTGGACGCAGAGGTGAAAATGGTATTGAACATCTTATCTTAGTCTGAACAGAAAAAGGGTATTTTGAACAAAACATTGGGGTATTCCTTTAAAAAAACAAACTCTATGTAGCTTAAAGTAATATTAAAAGATCATGAATATGTAGATCACACAATCGAAACTTGGATTGAAGCGTATAATTCCAAGCCCATGCTGTGAATTTACTGCTGGGTGAATGGTTGTAAGGTTTAAGCTGACTGGTGCAGCAGATGTAAATGATGTTGCTGGTCGGAGGTAAACTGAAGTGGCGTGTGATCCCAGTCTAACACGCACAGTAATTCCTCTGCATTGACATACCTCTGCTCTTTAGTGTCTTTCTGATGGCGCTCATGCAGCACATCTCTGTTTGAAATGATTCGGAGAACCTTTGAGTTGCCTTTTGCCGCTCAGCAGATGCAAAGTCCATGTGTGCAATGCCACAGCCCCAAAGGCTCGCTCGAGGCACATGTGTTTCTTGTGTATCGAACGCCAAATGGAATTGACATCAAATCAGCCGTCCAGAGCCTGGTCCTGTTTAGAGCGCACAACACGCTGTATTTCTGTCAGGCCGCAGAACAACAAAATATGGATTTCATGATAAGCTCTCCTGGAGTCAAGGAACTCAGTAATGTTCAGATGAGCATCGTTAGCCTTCATCTCTCTCCAAGAACCCATTACTGGATATCGGATCATATACTGACTGTGAGGTAATGCAGGCAGATCGCTCAAAAAAATATACATAAAGTACACATGGACACACATAGTTAATAGTTTGAAACCCAATATACCAAAAGGGGGATGGGAAAAGGAAAACCTCAAATGACCTGCTATGATACAGTTTCAAATAATCTCATACGACAGCAATGCACTGCAGAGCAGCCAGAACAGGCCCAGGAATGGAATCACAAATTGCCTGATATGGACAAAAAAAATCAATACACAATCTGGGATAAATTGCTGGAAAAACACACTGGCTTTAGTGGAAAGCTGCTGCACTTTATTATGACATTGTCTGAATGCTTGTCACATGCAGGAGGTTAGCAGATAGGAGCTGGGCGTTCAGTTCGCTGTCCCGGGACTGTCTGCTTGTACCGAAAGAAGAAGAGAGAAATCATCTGATATCAGCAAAGCAACAGCAGAAGGTCACTTGGCCTGCCTGTGGTTTTGGCTGTATCCCTTTTATGGATCTAATTTACAACTTCTAATCTTTCACATCTAAGTTAGCAGCATTTGCGGAATGCACTGTTTGACATGTCTGCTGTCGTTTCAGTGTGATTTACTCCGTTGTCAAAGCAATTTGTTGGCCGCTTTGCTGTAACAAAAGTGTCGTTTTTGAGATTCCTCTCTTGTAAACAAAGAGTCCTTCATCTTTCCTGGATAATGCATGATTGAGATGCCGAGACAGAGAATACATTTGCAACCACAGTGATGCATAACTTGGAATATCATTATTTTAAAGTGGGTGTGCTGCACTTTGTTGGGCTTACAGTATAAAGCGACGTGCAGGTTCAGCCCGTCCTAAATCAACTCCTCCTCTGTGTTTTCCATATGGCTGCCGGTGTCTCATTGGTGAGTTTCATGTTAGCTACAGGCTCATCAACCATTCTGACTGCGGCCAGGCTACAATGGGGATCATTTGTTTGCCACCGGCCTGTTACCCTTAGCAACATGCCTTGAAACTCACCATGGTGGAGACTATTCAAAAGAGGCAATGCCCAAACCTATCTGATGAAAGGAAAGGGGTGACAGGGAGGGAGTGACACTCAGAGTCAAAGTCACTCAGACCCCCACACCTAGATGCAAGGCTGCACCCTGCACCCACATATAATCTATCGCCTCTTTCAATAACATTTAACAGCAAGAGCTCCAGTCTATTCAGCTCCAGTGTTTTGCATTTTACAAGCCCGTCATGTGTTGGCGTCACGGAGACAGACACTGCCTCAGCTGTGACCCAGTTGAATGTTTATCTGAACTTGTTCTAATGGACTGTGGACTGTTGTGCTCTGCTATTAGACCAGACTGGAAATTGATTGTCCATTGGGCTCAGACTGACCCCATCAGTCACTGCGGGAAAAACACTCTGCATGTGCGCCTGTGTGTGTGTGTGTGTGTGTGTGTGTGTGTGTGTGTGTGTGTGTGTGTGGTTGAGACATCAGTAATAAGATACACAGATAGATACATAGATAGATAGATAGATAGATAGAGGTGAATTGGTTCAATAAACTCATGGTTTGGTTCTGTTTGTATTGAGGTTTTTGGGTCACGGTTTTGGTTTTGGGTCGCTTTGTTTCATCAGGGAGAAAAAAAAAAAAAAACACTACCATTTCTAATGTTCTCTGTATTTTGTCAGAAATACCTTTTTTCATTCAGAGATCTGGGATAACAATATGAAATCAACACATATTCTTTTAAAGGCAAAAGTGTCCTTAGACTATTCAAAACAAACATACAAACACTGAATGGTTCATTTTTTTACACTGAATGGTTCATTTTTCATAGTTTGCTTTTACACTTCATATAGATAGATAGATAGATAGATAGATAGATAGATAGATAGATAGATAGATAGGGTAACTCCCATAACACAGGGACTGCGTCAAGTTAGACCGCAAATTTAAACCATTCATCCTTCAAAATAGAGGACTAGAGTTAATCACACTAGAGAAAACATTAATGAGGTGTACAGAGCAGGAAAAGAATATGACATGACTAGAGTACAAGTTGAAACCACAATTCCACCGGTAAATCACGGCACTGAAGCTGCAAATGGTAACACGTAAATTTAGCGCAAAGAAAAAATAGGATTTCAGGCCTATTTGACTATTGTCATCCTCGCTGTTCCTACTTATTTACTGAAAATACTTTGTAGTGTAAAAGCTCGTCATGGACTCTTATTTTGAAAATGGAAACCGGAAAATTTCTTTTGTTATTGTGCGGCACTTGACAGTAATGCAGAAGTTTACGAAGCGGAGCGGCGTGAATGACAGTTACATTAGGCGTGTGTATGCATGTGTGTGTATGCGTGCGTGTGTGTGAGTGTGAGTCCAGTGGACACAGTGCGACTGTCCGGGCTTGCCGCCGCAGGGATACGGTTTCCTCCAGGACAGCTCCGGTAAGTCAGTGGAAAACCTGTTTTGTGCAACTTAGTTGAGGCTGTGTGTTGTGCGGAGCGGACTGAGACATTATTAACCCGGTCCGACTCCAGAGTTTGTCGTGCAGCGGAAGACGGGAGCTCCAGGAAACCTTCAGGTCAACACAGTTACCTATACGACACGCATTTTGGGTTGCGCAAAAGTTGATTGTTGAGTCATGTTCGGTATTAAATGTGAAAATATACTTATTTCCATTTCATACTTGTTGAGTACAGAGTTTGCAGTTGTCCGGTATCCTTTTGTTTATTAAGCGATATTAATTTATTTATTATCGTCGTGTTTTGTGGACTCAAACCTCTACCTCCAGTGCTCTTCAGGTGAGCCCATCCTCCGGCAGGTGGACTGAGTGGCGACACCATCACGCACTGGCTCGCATCAGCTGAGCCAGAAAGTAAAAGGTCGAGTAATCAGTCTGCTTTTGGACAACTTGTGAAACTGGAGAGCCAGACCCAAGGCCACAATAGACCTCTTTATTATCTGTAAACGCACGCCGCGGCGCCCGATATATATTAAGTTACCCTGTACATGTCATCTAATACTACACGACTAGGAATAGAAGATCCATTAGTCTCGGTGCGTACCCTTGTCGCCCCTATGGAAAGAATGCCACGCCAAAGTGCATGAAAAAATCTTGTACTTTACTGTGCCCATGCCTGTTGTCCAACATGCATTCAGGATGAAATATAACTGAGGACGTTTGACGAATCAGTAGAATCCATTCTTCAGTTCGGCGTGCATCAAACACACGAATCCGCACCCACTTCAATAAAATTTCGACTTTAAAACATGCATGTCTGATATTCCCAAGTCAGAGGTGTGGGCCGTAGCGGGCTGTGACATATCTTAAAATTGATAATTTATCGAATGGAGTGGTGCTTGTTGGGTTATCTATGAGCCGAAAAATCCAGAAATTCTTTGGATTTTGTAAAATATCTTTCTTATCCATCTCCGTTTTTTTAAACTATGGTTATAATCCAGTTAATATAAAAAACAATATTTTGAATGGGCTTTGGCGTGAGTTGCATACGCTGTTATCCTGCCGCTTATCAAGGAAGAACTCCTTTAAGGAGGCTGTCATTCTTCACCATCAAAGCAGGCTATCAGGCTATATGTAGGTGGATCTGTTGCCCAGCGTGTGTGCCCAGCGTGTGGTATGGAACATGTGTATTCTAAGTTTACAAGTCAGTGTGCCTGTTGCCTAATTGGGCCTTCAAGTGGAAAGTATATATATATATATATATATATATAATGATATGCATTTGTGTGTGTGTGTGTGTGTGTGTGTGTGTGTGTGTGTGTGTGTGTGTGTGTGTGTGCACTGCTGAAGTGTTTTTCCCTCTTCCTTATTTGGCAGGTAATGCATTGCTTATCATCTGCCAAAACAAATAACCTGCATGTAATTAGGAGGGCTACTTCTGTGTTTTTCTCCACACTTGGAAGTACACAGGGAGCCTAATTAGTGGCTATTCCTTTCCAGCAAGTCTTCAAGAAGTGAGGTCAGTGAACCCAGAGGGATTGTGACAAGACTTGAGTACCTTGTGCTTGATCAGTGTAATGGGCAGAGAGGCATGATGTGAGATTGATCAAGGCCATTTGCTCAGAGCCTCAGTGCAGAGAGGATGACTGCTCCTTATGCCAGCACAAAAGTGCAGTTTGTCTTTGTTATTCCACTGAAGACCAGGTATAATATAACCTGCAGATGATATTACTGTCTGGATGACTCTGAGGTGTTCCCTCGGATGTCAACAGGAAACTCGTCCCTTGTTCTCTCCTCAGATGCTTTGTCACACATGACTTACTTAGTTTATCTAAACATCCTGTTGAATTCCAAACCCAAATAAGTGCAGATTAAAATTTGACACAGACACTTAGTTTCAGCCTCACAGGTTCAGATTAGGCATTCACAGCAGCTTACAATGTGCAATACATCAGCACCAGGATGATGAACGCAGTTATTGTGAAAACAGACATATTTCCGTTTCCAAGTTGAGGGACATGTTATCAGCCTGACCTGTAGATCAAGTGGCTTCAGTCCTCAAAATAAGGAACAACATCCTAAAATATTCCTTCCATTCCTCTTTGTAAAGAAAACATTGATCGTCATCCTTTGATAACAGTATTGTCGGGTTGTCACGATACTAGAAATTCAGCAGTCGATACCAATACCACTGGATTTCCACGATTCTTAATACTTGTTTCAATGCCATGGTAAAAAAAAAAAAAGAAAAAATCCCATTTACTTCAACGTACACTCCTTTATTAAAATCCGTTGAACATTCAAGTATTTAAGCCTTTAAGTATTTAAAACCAACAGTAAGTCAGCTGTGACTAGTGACCTTTTTTTTTTTCGATCACACAGAATTTCAATTGCAGTATCCAGCAGAGTCCTGAAAAAATACGGAACTAATAAGTAGGCTTATACTTAATTAGACAAAGAAACAATTACTTAACAGGAAATTTTGATGGTACTGTTTGCATATTATGTTTTGCAAATGTATTATTATCCTAGGAGCATTTGCCTTGAATGCAAAATCCTTCCATACACGACTCTTACTGTGTTTCTTTCAAGGCAGAGCTGCTGCTCCACCTTTCCTCTTGTATTTGTCTCTTCTTTAGCCCACTCTTGAACCAGCGTAAATTGTATGTATACTGCCCTTGTCTGTTCCGGAAGAATATGCTACGGCCTGCTGAGGGCTATATCTAAATACATATAAAATTTAAATATATACACCTGGTGCCTACGGTATCTATGGTGCCATAGAAAAATAGTTACGTCATATTTTTAGACTATTGGCATCGACTTGGTACTGAAGTATCGGTTGTTGTGACATCCCTACAGTATTGATTGACATGTTGGTTGTGATTAATGTCAGCTTCCTTTTAAACAGACTAATAATAATGGATCATTCCAGTGCAGGGGTAGGCAACCATGTGCCATGGAGAGCTGATTAGTTCCTCCTCTCTGCTTGAAAGTGAGGTAAGCACTAACTCACCTGGTGGAGTTTTTGGTTTGAATGAAAACCTGCGGGCTCTCAGCTCTTCATGGCACATGGTCGCATACCCCTGTCCCAGTGGAGTGGGACTGACGTGATGATTAGGTGCTCAGTATGCCTGTGCTGTAGGCCTGTAGTGATCAGCTGTGTAGTAATGACTTTACACCATGAGTGCAGATTATCTTCAGCTAGACCACAAATCTAGTCTCTCTCAGTGATAGGTCTAATATCCTCTGCCTGATGAGGGTTATTCTACATTGCATGTGCACAGAGATGGTGGTGGTGATAATCATCAATATAAACAAAAGTCAGTTTTGTGTTCAGTAAATAAATAAATAAATGAATGTCCCACTCAGAGCTGCAGAGGGCTACTTGGCACATTGATGGATCCAAATGAAAATGAGGTAAGTTAGTTTAGGGAACAAACTCTGAGTAGATGGTGGACTGTGTGCAAGTACACAAGGGGTTCACATGTCCGCTCTCAGTGGCAGTCCAGTGCAGTTTTTCTGTTGCGAGTCCTCCCAGGGTCTCCACCTCCCGTATTTCAGAGTGAGAATCAGCCAGCAGAGGTTAGTTACATAAGCCTGCAGAGCGTTACATCATTGTTTTGGGGGGCCCCGGTCTGGAGAGCTGGGGCTCGGGCTTCAGATGGGTCCGATGGGACCGTTGCCTCCCACAGACCCCCTTGCTAGAAGAGTCAGGCTATTGGAAGCAGATGCTCAGTGGGTCTTCCCTGCTGGGAGACATGAGTCAGTGTTTGTGATGAAATGAGGCTCCACCTGTAACTTAGATGGAGAAGATGGAGAATAGAGTTCCTGCATAAACACTGTGGCTTTTGTGGATTAGTTGCTATCGATCCAGTGATGTAGAGGTATGGTTTGGGTGGGCTTGGTTGCCATGGCATCAAGAGGAAAACATGTAAAACAGGGATGGTTTATAGCTCTATAATCCTTGAAACAGCCACACCTCTTTTGTTCACCAGAAGTAAATCAATCTTCAAAACACTCATAAATATTCCAAAAAAAATATTGTGGGTCAAAGGTGATTTTGCTGCACACATTAGTCGATGGAAAAGCCAAAAGTAAAATTTTTGTTGGTTGCGTTACTGAAACAGCTTGTTCCTAGTCAAGCTGGCAAAAACTGTATGACTTTGATGTTAAAAGGTTTTAGATGACTTTGATGTTTGGTCTTTCTGTGATCTGCACTGGAACTCCTGAGCAAACAGCAAAGAGGGGACATGACGATGTGAGGTCCACTAGCGTGACCCTTGAACAAACAGTCAAGCTTATAAATTGCCGTATGACCCCGCTGATCTGCACCCATATTGTGTTCCAGATCATGGTTTTGTGTAAACAAACTTGTGCAGTGCCAACACTTCCACATGACATACAAGTTCCCCCTTTTGCATATGACAGTCTTCAAAATTCCTCTTTTTCACAAGGCATTAAAGGATAGGTTTGTTATGTTTCTCCCTGACAATGTTGCCCCCGTTTATAGAGACATAAGGCAGCCTCACCGCTAGTTTTGGTAACAAGAAACTTATCGGTCCACTGTGGAGTGTGGATCGGGGCGGATATTTTTGTCTGAATCCAACCCAAGATGGGGGCATAGTAACCAAGCCTCACTTGAATCCGACAAATCAAGAATGCCTGATGTTTAGTCATTTAGTAAGGTTACAAATTGAGATGTACTGTGATCAAAGTATCTTGAAACACAGTTAGTGTTTCTCAGTATACCAGTACTAGAACGGTATGAAAAAATGGGCAAGGAACCAGCTTACCTGTGGGTAAAGTAATGTGGTCTCCAGTGTCCAGTGCACACTCGTATGGAGGGGAGAAACAGTAAGAAAAGGAAGAAACAAAGGTGCTGTTTGCATTTCAGCCAAGCGGCCTTCGTCAGGGCAGACTGAGATTGTGCTGTAAAGAAATAACAGGAGTAGGTGCTTCTGGTTGTGTGTGTGTGTGTGTGTGTTTGGGTGGGTGGTGGGGTTATCATACCATATACCAGTTGATAAAGTTTATCAATTGGTCGTTTCACTGAAGTGTCCAGCCGCGTGGGTCGCATTTTGTGCCCCCCACACAAAAACATCTACAGGGGCCAGTGAGGCGATACACAACATAGGCAGCACACTGCAGAGGAACATTGCAGTGGATGAAATCTTATTGGTGTGTGTGTTGGTAGATGGGTTTGGTGTGGTGGTCTGTGAATATTTGGGTGCATAGAATGCCTTCACGGTGTCTGCAGTTGCCACATCTGTAGGTGCCCAAAGGCCTTCTGAGTCAGGATTCCCTATGGTCAGCCTGTAGACAGCGAGGCAGAGAGGAACTGAAGCTGGGAATATCATCTCATTTAAGATGTGTTTGGTCTTTGCTGACCTCAGTCAACCGCCAGTGGGAATTGCAACAACTCAGTACAATTTGTCTCTTCCTGCAGTAGAGCTTGCCAGCTCCATTGTTGAACAGTTGGAAGTGGCATTAGATGGGGGGGGGGGGTTTGAAGTGTCTCAAAACTCCAATGGGTGGGTAGTTTTTTGTTCCTAAACAGAGCACAGGCTGGAAAGTGGGTATTGGGAGCCAAGAATCTCATCATTTGGTGAAGTAATTTGTGAGTCATTGGTATTGATCAACAATCCAATCAAACCACTGCAGATATACTGTGGTCATTTTGTGCAGTTGGGTTGTAAAAATCTTTTCTGCTCCAAGGTGCTGGTTGATAGATTCTGGTCACTAAATGAAGCAGAACTCCTCCATAGCTACATCGTCAGATTTGTTTGTACTGTAGGGTGCAACAGCTGAGGAAGGGAGTCTATAGGGTGAGCGCTGGCCAATGTAGGTCAGCGAGACAATGCTGCACTGTTGTCCATTAATTTACTGGAATTTGGATTGAAAAAGTACATTGCCAGATGAATGTGCTGGCCCACCATTGTTTAGGTTTCGTTACAGACTGAGCCAGATTCCTGCTCAGATCCAGATCCATACTTTTTCAGTGTCAGAATAATCAGCTGCATTAGTTCAGTGCATTCGAGTAATATCAACTAAAACTAGCAATTTCTTGTGTACATTACCTAAATATCAGATAACATGCTGAAGGATGCAGTGTCTCACAGTAGGACTGAACGATATGCAAGAAAAATCATTTTGTGATTATCTTGACAGATATTGCGATTGCAATATGAGTCATGATTTTAGAGGGAATGCTAATTTTTCACATTTCATTTTCACTGAAAATAAATAGAAAAATGATGATGATGATATGATTTTTGCTGGGATCTGTACCAAGCAAGCATGTTCCTTTATGTCAGAAAATATCTGTAAATGTATTTTGTGACACACATTACCTTTATCAAAAAATAACCGCTCCTGTGATTTGGATATTGCACTTTGGCCATATTGCGATTTTGATAATATTTCGATTGATTGTTCAGCCCTATCTTACAGTGCAAACTCTTAAAGGTGACCCTAGATGAAGACACAGCAACGTTGTGGAGGACAGTTTTTCATCTTTCAGATAGTATTGATTTGCTTTCAGTAACTTTTAAAAGGATGTGTTGTATAATGGGGTTGTTCACTTGTGCAATTATAGAATAAAACATGTTTTGGTCAAACTATTTTAGCGGTAAAAGGGCCCTCCTGTGAAGTGAAACAGTTCTGGCTTTTTGGCATTTAAGCTTTGAAATCTTGACAGTAATTCCTTAAAGGTGCTCCAAAATTGCTGAAGGTGAGGACTGTGTGCAGTTGACTCAACTGACAAAAATGTGGAATATGCACAGAATTTGATGCTTTGATTTGAAATTTGATGCAAGTTTGTCCCCTTTAAAGTGTATTCTCATGCATGCTGACAATCCCCAAATGTTGTGCTGTCCCAGGGCAAAGAGGAAAAGCACAAGGCCTGCACTGTTTTAATATGCAGTTTACATTTGGTTGGACTCTTATCATATCTGTAGCTCACTCTGGTAAGCTACTAAGTGGAAAAATTTGCTTGCAGGGCCAGATGGCATGTGCAGCAGTTCAGACACTGGAGGAAGACACTTAAACACTTGTGTCTCAGTGGTCATCTTGTAAGTACATCAGCTGAATCCACAGCTTCCTCTCATAAAAGCAGAGCGCTGTCAGAGGGTTTATGGATATTTCGTGGGACAGACACAAAACAGTTATCACCTACAGCCCAGAAGATATACCTCACCGATCACAATAGAACAACATGCTCCGCTGGTCACAGTAGGAAGTGGTGGTATGAGCTGTTTTCTTGACACACACACACACGCACACACACACACACACACCCTCCTTTTCCTGGGGTCAGTCACGCATGGGCTGACCTTTTTCAAAGCCCCTCTGTGTTTTGCTGTTTCACGTCCACCAGTCAGCGGTAACCATTTGTCAATGACATCATGTGTAGCTGTGATGTGGTGAATCAACAACAGACCCTGGCTGTGGACACGCCAAACTTTACACTCTTCCCCATGGCAACAGCTCCATGTTGTGTGTTTGTGGGGAGACTCTCCTCCAGCGTTGTTATAGATGTGGACTTTTGATTAATTTTTATTTTTGCATAGTTTGTGATTTTCAGCTTCAGTTTTAGATAATTGTCAGTGTGGTTTTCGTAGTTTTAGTTCAGTTTTTAGTCAGGGTTATTTGTATTGTTGTTTATGGTATTTTGCATCTTTGCAGCCACTGAAATAATCACATACAAAAATCATAATTTCTTTTTAAATGAATGCATTTAGATGAATTTTTCAGGTGGATATCGGTAGGGTTAGGCAGATATTCCCATTCCAAGTCTGCACATAAACAAAAATACATATTTTGTTTATCATTTGAATCATTTACACAAAATAGTTGCAGTCTCATTTTTACTTTTATTTGATTTTTATCAGTGTCTTTTAAACACCTCCAGTTTGTCTCTTAGTTTCAGTCTGTTTGCTAGAGCCTGTCCCTCCACATGCTCTTTCCATTACCATGACCTCCCAAGCCAGACAGCCTCTGCTCGGGCCAAACCTCAGACCTACACACCCCTCACAGGCCCAGACGCTCAGGGTTTAGCTCCGAGTGTCACCTTTACCCCCGTGCAGGATTAAGGATTCTGTGGTCCTCATGAAGTGGATGCTCTGGGGGTATTGTGTATCTACAATACCCCAGGGAGGGGGGGCTTATTGGATCCAGTCACTCTTTTCTGCCCCACCCCCATCCTTGTTAGCTGGTTCAAGCTAACCCTTGATAACAAATAAAGTTAAAAATGACGTCTTCACTTTGTCTTTACATACACCTGTTTAACAATACAAGCCAAAGAAATTCACAAACGTAAACGTAAGGGAAGATATATCTGCTAGCAACTAATATTATAAGCCTCTAGGCACTTCAGTGTACAAACCAGATGGTTACTATGGGGTCCGCCCTATTTACCCAGGATATCAAGATGTCAAACTCAAAATGTTTGCTGCAAGACAACTCACAATTTGGAAAAAGAAGCTCCAAGTTCTTAAAAGTGAATTGAACAGCATCAAACTCAAAAATTACAGGTTGGAAATTTGGCTGTCATTTCAGAGCTCTGATTTATCTGACTTGATGTCAGTGACAGCATCAGACGCGGCGGCCTTCATTGTAAATGTAACAATGGAATTGTTGTAAAAGTATTTGTTGACATATTTTTACTAATAATTTGATGTGTACTTATGCATTCTGAGAAATATTTTCATATTTTGTGCTGATTATGGTAATTTTCATCTTTTTTTCTCTTTCTTTCTTTTTTTACTGACCCCATTGCGAATAGCCAGCATGATGCACAGCACATTGCAGTCACAACAATGCTAAAGTAGGCTTTTAACTTTTCCGATCGTCTCCACCAGACTTCCTTCGGGCATCCATTTTTTCCTGAGCATTATTATCCTGCAGCGTGACCTCAATGATGTTGGAAGTTGGAAATCTCTGGGTTGGATTTCCAACAAAAACAAAGTATATTCTGATAGTTCAGTAAATATCTGAAATGGTGTTTATGGTCAAGCTGCTTGCAAAGATACTCTTACTCAATTACACTTTTTTTTAATTAACATTAGTTAAAGTTGGCATTAGCATTGGCAGAAGTATAAATAACATTAAAATACACAATCCTGTGCTCCCGCAACATAAAAAGACCACAGTGCCCATGTCCTCTGACATAAATTATCTGACAAAATGACAAAAATGCATAATATACTGTACATTTTGGGTGAAAATAATATCTGAAATAATGTATTACATTGAGGAAATATAGTGTCCCGGGAACCCAGGGACTCTCCCGTTGGCAGGACTGTGATGATTAGTTGACCAGACACTTGGTTAGCTGGCTAACAAGCTAACATTATAAAAACACAAAATTGATCAGATGTATCAGTGGTGAAATCATCAGTTATGTTAAAAACCTGTCTGGACAATTCTGCTGAGAGGGTTGAGTCATGTTCACAGCTGTTGCTGCCCAAGAGCTGAGGATCTTCATTACGGCCGCCAGAGGATGCATTACGTCACGTCAAAATGCTCTGTGTTGAATTATGGAGGCGAGACACTGTCAAAATGCCATTCGTGTTCTCCTTAACAGCTCAGTGGCATCTGAGCCGTGTGGTTATAAAACAGTGTTGCTCCATGAGGTCCCTGTTCGCTGCTTTGTTTCCAGTTTCTTGCCTGAAGGGAGGTGAGTTTTACGGAGACCGGGGATCCTGTGCCAGAAGACCTGACGGCCTTCGCCAGAGGACCTCTATTTTTCACTCCCTGCTCACTAAAGCTCTGTTAGTCTTTAACTACCAGCTGCCTCTTTTGTTTTTAACTGTTGGTAAATGGCAGGCCTCTGTCTGTTTCTTCTCCACCTCGCTGTGAGCTCGGCATAGTTCACAGCCTGAGCGCACACACACAACCTCTTCCACCACAAGGTTGACATCAGCATGGATGCCTGGGTGATGTCAATCAGCTTAACAAGTCAAAATGCATCTATTAAAATGTACGTCTTCCTACTGAGTGCATTCAGGGTCGGGTTTGTTTGGGGTTTGCTCGACCAACCCATAGGTGTGCATGTGGGTACATTCAGCATCTCTATCCAACTGTATGGACAACCTTTTGTGCATGTGTGTGTTTTCTACTGCAGGCAGTTCCCAAACAAAACAAATGATGGAGTTAATATAATGTTGATATTCTGGTCATTTAATATTAATAACCACCCTCAGTGGCATTGGTGCTCAGTTTCCGTTGTTTGTTTTGTATGTGGATGTGATGACCGGAGCTCAGCAGCTGTTGTGTTGACACAATAGACAGCAGGTTGCCAAGTAGACACACACTCACAAATGCCCGCACACACGCACCATCACACAGGTTTGAGTCGTGTCTGTGAGTGAATGGTCGAGCACTTAAGTGAATATTCTGGTGGACTTTGCTCCAGTGTGTTGACCAACATGTTTATTCCTCAGTAATCCTAATGTTCTCAGAGGCCAAGGAGGTACACTGGATTATTCATCAGTCTTACTCAGTTAGACTAGTGATAGGGCTCTATTGATTAGTGTTGCTGTTCTAAACAC
The DNA here is from genome assembly GCF_902150065.1 of Myripristis murdjan. NCBI lineage: Eukaryota > Metazoa > Chordata > Actinopteri > Holocentriformes > Holocentridae > Myripristis > Myripristis murdjan. The sequence goes on along the minus strand of NC_043999.1, from coordinate 20,737,128 downwards.
CTATAGTTATTGGCTATTGCAGTCAGGAATGGGAGGCTAAAGCAGTTCATTGAGGCTTGCATATATCTGAGTTTCTATGGCTGTGAAGTTGCTCTCAGGCTCCTGCTGTCAGCTGCACCTCTCCTTGCCCTAAGCATATTGTTTCACCCTTTAGGCTCTTCAAAACTTCTTACACACACATCCTAGACAAATAAACCTCCCACATTTATCCACCCTCATTTATCCCCCATAGATTGGTAATAGATTGGACTGTTTGTGCTTGGGCATCCACATGCTGAGCATTCATGTGTGCATATAACCTCATGATTTATGGCATTTACCCATCATTGTACAACTGGGGTGTGTGTTTTCTGCAACCCATCATGTGTGGGTTTGTGAGAGATTTATGTGTCATGGTTGGCTGGTTACAATTTGCATGAGTTAAGGCCTGACTCACCGAGGTTGTACTCACTAAGTATTTGAAATTCATCTCAGTACACACATCTGTGATTGACAACCTGATGCTATCAGACCTGTCCGGGCGAGGTACACCTCATCCATCTGGCACTCAACATGGGTTACATCATCCAATAAAACCACCATTTGACCAATGTCTGACGAACATATTAGACCCTGATGCAGCTGTGTGAGGTCATCGGTGTTAAAGTGGTTGTTATCAAGCGCCGTCAGATGCTGTTCTCCCTTTGAGACGTCTTCTTTAGGTCTTGCCTGTTAACGGTGCTCAGAGGTGGGCGATGAGTTGAAAAGGAGTCATCAAGTTTGAGAGACAGGCTGCGCAGCACTTGTGAGGAGACACGTTCAGGCTTACACGGACACTCGCCTACACCTGGCGCTGCTCGTCATTGTCTTTGGTCTGATGCCATGCTAGACCCTAACAGCTTGCCTTTTATAGGAAAGCATTCACACAGAATGCCTGGGATGGTAGCTGTGTGTGTGTGTGTGTGTGTGTGTGTGGGAGGGAGTGTTCACAATCATGTTTGCGTATGCCCTTGTGTTAAGTACCCTTAGGTAGATTTGTAATGTACTTGAAAGCTTCTCATCACATCAGTTACTGCCTTATCTATATTAATCCCATAAACAGTGGCATTTCCTACTTGGATTGTGATTCGTTATTAGACTCCAAGAGATAAGGCTTGAAACATATGTGTGACTTCTGCTAATCCTTTATATTCTCAGTAACAAAAAGCAGCCCTACTCAGAACACTGAGGACTGTTTACAGCCTTCTCCAAACTCTCCCCTCTGTTCCTTATTGGCTTAGCTTGGGCCTCTCTGCCCCAGAACGTTTGGTCGGCTTAGACTGGCTGAGACGATAAAGTGTGCCACTTTGTGCATTTTTCTGCAATGATAATCACTTAAGGGTGCAGCATGGAGAACAAATTGTATCTGCTGTTTGCAGGTTACTGGGTCAACTGAACCCTGACTTGAAATTGGATCATGGGATTTTTCAGAAATGCTGTCAAACAGAATATCTTGACTAAGGTTAGACCAGTTTGTTTACTGATACATACTGATATTGGCCTTATCATTAAATATCAGATTTTGCCAGTGGGTTTCTTTCCACTATGATGGAGGTTCCTACCTGATGGTAGCTGCATAAAAAGTTCATAAAATGTGCAATGTAATTTTTTTTCTTTTTAAATTTTGTCAGATATTCATAGATATTTGTAAATTAACCCCAGAGTTTCCTTACCATTTAATGTTTCATTCGAGAGTTTTGGTGTCTCATGGTGTAAATGCTTTTTCAGAGACGCCCAAGAAGAGCACAGTTTTTGGCTAAACACTCAGTAGTGAATTTTTTTGTAGCTTGAAAATGGACATATTTAACAATAATGAATAAGGGGACAAAAAATAATAAGGGGAATTGGCTTTCAGAAACCCACACTGGCTGAACCCTAGCCATGACAAGGTGTAAGCATTTTTTATTTAGTATGTCATCAGCTCATGTGACTTGAAGTTCATTGTTTTGAGTGGCATTTCTCATTGTCATTGCTTGCTCTCAGTACATGTGGGACCAGCGTGTACAGAGTCTGGCTTGAAGACTGATGTACAACCCCCCAGCAAATCAGTCCACTTAACCTCTGACCTGGAAGAAAAACACCTCTCAAACTGTCACTGGCAGTGATGTAGCACTCCCACTTATCTCCTGGAAGAGCAGGAATCGCGTTTGTGTCTGTGTTTGTCAGTTAGGGCCGTTGGCTGTCCCTCATGTTGGAAACTTCTGGTTTAACTGTCACTCTGTTTGGCTCATCAGTGCCGTTGGAAAGAGCAAAGAGGGATTCCTCCTCTTCTATCTCTGGTGGTTGACTCACTCCATCCTCTTCATCAGAGCTCATTAGTACAAATGAGTGTTGCCATATCTATTCATCTCTGTCATAATGTCCATTAGCGCTGTTAAGCACACTCCAGGTGTACATCTCCTTCTTGGAGATGAATCGCGGGCCGGGATCCTGGCAGCCCACACCCAGATGCCAGACTGGCTGTCTAACCTCCCATGTTGCTGCCTTAATGGGCCAACACTGGTGTGACCGCCAAACCCGCCCTGTGGTTTTGTGGGCCGTGGTTCCTGGTGAGCCGCCAGTTGCCTCCAGCCTGGTCACGTGACTCCCCGTCCAGAGTCCTACCCACTGGCAAATCTCACTCTTCCTCCGTCCCTCTCTTTCTGCCTGTCTCACTCATCTTCTTGCTGTCTCTTTCCCCCTTTCTCCTCCGCCTCCCCTCTCTCTGTCTCCTCTTTGATCTGCCTGTGGATACTCTTGGTGGCGATAATCTACTCCAACACAAAGATAACGGTCACCCAACTGAAAGAAGGGGCACTATGAAAGGTACAGTCCAGCCTTTGTCTTTGCTTTGATATCAAATTTCTCAATCTTGGCCTCTGTTTTTCCATTTTGTCTTACTTTGGCTGTATGATTGCTCTCTGTGGTGGACACATCCGCTCGTTAATGCGCAGTGAAAGCCCATTTATCTGCCTTAGTGGGCCTTGGCGGCATGCTTTGGTGGGAAAGTGGTCTGGTTTGTGTAACAGCAATTTTGCTGCTGTTGAGTAGACATGTAGGTCATCACAGTGTGGGATGGCAGGGGTGAGATGGGGTCAAACCCTAGCCTTGACAAAGTGTAGGCATTTTTTTTTATTATTATTTAACGTGTCATCACTTCAAGGGAGGAGCAGGGGGCTGGAGCTGTCAGCGATGGGTGCTGTCAAGATAAGGCACTCTGCTGTACAAATGGAGCTTCTGTTAAAGAATTCACCAATCCGTGTCTTATCTTTGGATTATTTCACTCTCGAGATTTGTGGCTCTGTGCTTTTATCACTCTCCCTGATGTAGACTATTCTACTACCAATTTCTTTCTCTTCATCTCAGTTTCTCTCACCCTTGAACCTCTTTATCTCCCCGCCTCTCTGAAGCTCTTATCTACTTCTGCACTGTCTATTTGTGGCCAGTGAATGACATCTTGAAATATTGTGTTTGGTTCTGTAGCAGTGGGTCTTCAGTGGTGAACTTTTCCCCTTAAGCTCTTGTTGCCTGACAGGCCCTGATGTGCAGTTCATCAGTGATGAGAAGAGGTGTGATTGTTTAGCAAGAGGAAGAGGCTTTCACTGAAACCGCTTTGGTTCCTTTGGCAGGCCTGTGAGTGCACGACTCGGCCAAAGCAACTTTAGTTTTTGCTTCTGTGTGAGTGAAAGACAGCGAGCATTGAGGTGAGTTTTTGTCAGTAATCACAGTCCCATTTATGGTCTGATTATAAGAACAAACCTGTCTGTTTCATTTTGTTTTACGCACCACACAGAATAGTGTTTGTGGCTTGATATGTCATATGAATGAAAACTGTTCAAGCGAGGATAACGGTAGTGGCAGAACATTGGATTGTGTTCTTACTGTGTGTATCTGTGTGCCAAAAGTGTTTTCACACTCTGCAAAACTGGCAAATAAAAAAGAAATTGTACAGAAAACTTGAATCCTATTCTCTGTACCACCTAGATTTTTGCAAAAAAAAAAAAAAAAGAAAGAAAGAAAAGAAGAAGAAAGAAAAAGAAAGAAAAAAGTAATTACTGCTTATCAGATACTGACAGTTATGGGATAGAGCTTTTTTGTTTTGACATACAGACGTTAGAGAGCAGTTCCAACCTTTTCTGGTGTTGTTGTTCATTTATCCCATCTGTTATTTCTTTTCCAACCACTTTAAACAGAGTTTTATTGTGCCTCGGTGTAATTGGGTCCAGTTCATGCTCAGTGCTCCATGTGAATGGCAGCCCATGCTGTTGGATAGAGCCAGGGTTGGGTAGGCCCAGTCTGGTCTGTTCTGTCATTTCATTGCTCCTCCATGCCTGGCTTTATGGGTGTGAGGGCTCTGCACCCAGAAACACTTCTTAACCTTAGTTTCTGGTGCCAGCTTTTATAAAACCTTGCCTTTTAAAGCAAAGCCACAGTGTGTGAGATTGCCTGCATGGCTGACCTTTCTCAAAGTGATGGCGTGAAGGACGGGGGTGGGTTTAAAACTACAAATATTTCCAGTTTTTCAGCATCCCAGGGCATTGTTGTGGTCTATCTGCAGCTGTTTATGGAAAAACAGGAGGCAAGTTCTTTTACCCTCAGTTTTTTTCAGTTGTGCTGACAGTACAGTGTGGTTCGGGCATGTTAGCAATCAACATTCATCCCTCGCCTAACACGGGCTAAATTGAAATCACATTCGCTCCCACATTTCTGTGCTGGCTGCTAAAGCATTAATGTTTCTCCGCTGCTAATTAGCGTTGGAGTGGCTGAACCCCCTTCGCTTTGAAAGCTTATTGAAAGTACAAAGCCTTGCCTCGCCTCCATTGAGGAACTTGAAAACTTGGCCCGCTTCCCAGGCCTGCTCTCTCAACCAGCCGAAAAAGCATGAATCAGTTTCAGGGTTTACCTTTTCACACAGCCATAAACAAATCAATTGGTGTGATATCTTGGAAAGGGAGTGGTGTTGAGACTTAAAGCCAACTATAGAGGCCAGGAGTCAGTGAAGATGGAGTGGAGGCTTAAGATCTGTGTAGCTGTACCTGGCTGTGAACACTAGAGGGTGCTATTTGTTGTGTAAATCACCCTAAAAATCCCAGCTTGAAGTGTGCTCTGTTCATGTGTATAAGTATATATTCATAATTCTAATCATTGTATGTCCTGTATGTCTTATACACCGCCCCCCACTCAACATGTACATAATGAGAAATCACTGAGTCATTCTCATCGCCCACCTCGCTCCACTTAAATTCTGTCCCATTAACTGGCCGTCTCCCAGTGGCCTCTCCTTTGCCCAGTGTGTCCTTTGTTCAGGGGCCAGCTGAAACTGAGCCTTGTCCTTATCTTTGGGTCTTTGTGTGTGTTCGATTCCCTTCCTTCCTCTTCATCTGGCTAATGTTGTCCTTCTTTGGGGTTTTGGACCCCAAATGTATAATCATCAGCATGATGAATGAGAGGTTTGTCTGCTTGTTGAGCTGATTGTTGAAGTCATTCAGTGTTTTTTTTTTTTTTTCTTCCCTCGTGTCTCATGTCTTGGAGGGCTCAGAGTTCACCAAAAATGAAAGTGGATGTTGTAAATATGATGAAGTGACGATGACGTGAAGAATTTAACTCCCAAGAAATCCCAGAGCACCCATTGATTATGCTTGCAGTAGCCTCATGCCCCTTTTTCAGCACTTAAACATTTCTTCGGCCTCTGTTTCCAAGCTTGGTGATGAAGTGTGAGACGGTTTGGTTTGATCGCTACATACCGGCATTAAAAGCCATATGCCCCCTTGCTGTGAGGACTGGCACGCCGTGTTGGCCCAGTTCTGTAGCATACCTGCACCTTTTCCCTGAGTCACCTGATAGATACAACCCAGCAAACCAACCTCTACGGCCTAACATTACTCCAAATACTGTGCTTCTCACTCATCCCTCTGAGCCTGTCGTTTGTTGGTACAATGACAGTTTTTAAATAGTGCTGAACTCTGCTGCTTTTTACTGCCATGACCCACAAGGTGCATGCCACCTCTGCACCCTTTTTAAGAGTTTCCACCATCCACTGCCATGCCAGCAGCAATAGAGCATAGATACCCATACCGCATACACATGCCATTCTCATGGGACGGTTAGGTATATACGCTGTATATCAAGTCTATCATAAAGGTAACTGTCTGTCTGCACATCGTAATTGTTGCATTGGCATGTCACTGGCTTGTTTGCGTGTAGCAGGGGGATCGTTGGCCTGACAGCTGATTTGATCCCACTGAGCTGCAGGGGTCTATTTTGGGGAGATTGAGTGCTATCAAAACCTCAGTGTCCAGGGCCTTAAATGGAATTTGCTCAGTGGGCCCAGGTTCTGCCCTGGGCTCTCTTTGGGGCACCTTCCATTAGGAAAAACAGGGTCAATTTCAGGGTTACAGGTACAAGTGTGAGGGCATGAGTTTAGAATTAATAGGTAGAATGACTGTGCAGGTTGTGGGTAATTTGCTTTATTATCTCATTTTGTTATGTTTGTTGTGTGTTTGTTGCTGCTGTCAAAATGTAATATCACCTATATCAGAGCTACTCGATTACCAATTCAATTGGGCAAATTTTGAAAACCAGGGAATGTAGATTGACCAGACATTTTCAGCAGTGTATTTAAAACCTTAGCATTTTGTAATGTGGTTGCTCCGAATATTATATTCTTTAACTACCACAAGGCCAGTATTTGTCAATCTAGACTGCGTTAAACTAATGTTTTTCATTGTCAGTTTATGTTTCAAGGTTGACAGAGACATATTTTCAATAGAGCACTTGCCTGCTTGTGACTGTCAATAGCCAGATGTTTTGAAAAGCTACTAGGTGTGGTTGGAATGGCATCTCATGAGGAAATATTGATTTGTGAAAGATATCTTGATTGGCAGAATATCTTTCTTACTTGAGTTCTGATTTTGCTTCCCGACTGCCTTTCACAGTGCTGTGACGATTAAGGCTATACAGTAATATTGCTATTAACAAATATTTTTAATAAAATAATATTACAATGAAAATATTTTAAATTTTTTTTTTAAATAGTCTATTTACTTTGAGCTTTCTTAGCCACTTGGTAGTTGCCTCTGGGCCAGATGTGGCCTGCAGGCCACCAGTTGAGTAGACCAGCCTTAGGTACCTATGGCTCATTCTCTACAGAAACAGTAAAACACTCTGGCACTTCCTGGGCTTTGGTGAACTTTTTCATCCCAAAGCTTAGATTGGGACAAAACTTGCCCAATTAAATTCCCAGACTTTTTAAAAACATGCTAGTGCTCCATCAGAAACATGTGTACAGCCCACAGTTTAAGAAACACTCCTATATATTTTATGGTCACTGTAACTTTTTATGAATTTACTTCCAAAATTTATTACGTTAGAGTGGAAGTACACACTGGAGTCTGTTTTGTAAATGCCGTTTTACTGCACCATGGCCTTCTGTCTTTCTTCCCACTCCATCCTCTCATCACTGACCCCCGTTTGATCGCCCTCTCATGACCGCCGCTGCCGTCTTTCGTTGTTTGATTGATCTGGCCTGGCGGTGATGGAGTGGGAAAGTACCGTTCTAAATTTATCTGCTCCCCCATGGTTCAGGCCTGCTGCAGATCTAGCCACAGCACATGCTCCCCTAATGGGGGGTGGTGGAGAGAAAGGAGGGGGTGGAGGGGGTCAGGGGGAGTTGTCAGTGCCTCTGGGCCTGTCAGTCTAGCTTTATGTCCCAGTAGTCCCCATCCCAACCAGTCTCTGGAGCGCTGACCTTCCCCAGGACAGTGGAACCAGTACACCCTTATAAACCCCTAAAGACTTAAAACGCTCAGAGTTCCCTCAGCAAGACTTGAACCCGATGGCCTTCAGTAGCGCACGAGAAGAGGAACTACATTAAAAGAAGGTGAGTTTCTTTTGTCTGATGACTGTCCTCACATGTGGTTGTTGCCCAGAGGTTTCACAACAGTTTCAAGTGTGACTTTGGTGAGGAAGCTCTCAACATCATTTGTGATTGGTGTATTATTTTCATTACACATGTTCTTAAGGGTGTCATTGATCGTGGTGCGCTCTTGATGTTTTATTTATTTTGTAGGTTTCAGGATTGTACCATGAAAATGTAGTTCCACATTATTTCTGAGGAGATAAATGTGTCTGATGACAGTGTTTGTTTTGTCTACAAATCCCTAAGTAGTAAATTACTCAGTAGGCGATTTGGAATTATGAGATTTTGAATTATGTTGATATAAAACAGTCTGGATTACTTAAAAATTTCCAATGAAGAGTCCCTTTTGGATTCTACTAGTTTGACTCGGTCTGCTCAGTATAAAATTCAAACTGTCCTCATGTGACTTTCTCTTATCTCTGATTGATTACACGTTCTGATATTAACTTACAAATGTGACGCTCTGCTCTGTAAAATGGTCTCCTAGTTCCAGTCAATTGCCTGGAAGTGATTTTCACTAGAAATTCATGCTTTCCTTAGTGTAATGATCTCTGCCCGGGTTGAGCGGTGAAATGTTTAAGAAATGGAGTTTTGGATTTTAGGGCTGTGAGCTTCTCCCTGTGTGATTCATTCAGTAGTGAATGGCTGGCTGGGAAACTACAGTTGTTCATTGTGCAGCACCTGCTCTCACTCCGTCAGGACACACAGACAGAAATAGAGCGCTGCCTTTAACGGCAACACACACAGACACACACACACGCGCACACGTTTTACACACGTTTTTCCATGCGTATGAGCTCTCTGTCCTTAGTCACTACTCATGTCCGCTTTGGTTTTAGCACCAAGTTCAAACACCCTACAATTAAAGTTCATGGTATTATTCATATCGTTAACATGTGTTGTGAGTTTTTCGTTCTTTGAGAATGTTATTACAAGAAAAAATGTCAAACCAGGCGCACACATGGTGCAGATGTTGTTGTGTTGCTTCCATGTTTTGATTAGACCGTTAACCCAGATGCCGATGAACACACGCATCTCTGTTTGCATATGTGTGCATCATTTAATCATGAGGCCCTCAGTGCTGGATTTATATTTAGGGGGCTGTTCCAAAAATATACCAGCCCTAGTTCATAGTTACTTAATTGGCTAAAGGCTGATCTAATTTCTGGCATGGGCGAGGTAAAGTGGAGCTGTGATGTTGTCACTGCCTTCACATTGTCAATTGGCTGCGTCACAGTCACTTTTCTCAGCTGTCTGTCTAAGTGTCAGGCTGCTGTGGGAATCACTGTGGATTCATTAGCTTTGATCTAGAGCATGTAATCTCTTAATCCATGGATATGATGGTGAGTGGGCACTAGGGGAAGTGAACTGTGCTCACGTGTCAGGGTTGGGGCTTTGTGTCAGAGTTATGGAAGGTATTGCTGGATCTGTGTTGTAGCTGCATCTGGGATTCTGGGGTCAGGTTGCTTGTCTGTGTTGCGAAACTGAACGCTCAGTAGGCATCAAGATGCATCGTGCTGCTGTCCGACTAAAACCATGTACAGTATCTCCATAAGATCAACTTCTCAGAAACACATACAGGAGCATGTTGGTACTCAAATTAAGTTAAAACAGTAAAATCAACAAAATTGGAGATACACAGTTTTCACTGGACAATGAAGATGGACAGGTATAGTTTTGTTAAAGAGATAGTTCACTCAAAATACAAAAAATAAAAGGTATATTCACACCTACCGCTAGTGTGCACAGATCATTTCTGCATGATTGGGCAAAGTTTCCAGTCTGCTAGGATCTTCCCTGCATCCTGGCACCCACAGTTTGTGTACTCCCTCAAGTGACTATGATATTGTTTTGAGTTTTCCACATGTGCATTTTTGATGGTATGCGCTCCACAAACAAATACCCAAAAGACGTGGAAGAGCAGCGAATTGGAAACTTCACTAAATCTCACAGACACTGTCTGGATGGTGTAAGAGTGAAAAGATCTTTCTGTGTTTTGGGTGAACTGTTTATTAGGAACTACAGTTTCAGTAAAAACCCACAACAGTGGTTGCCAGATAATTATGACAACAGCCTACAGTGGTGTGGAGTGTGTCTGCTGGCTTCACAGAGCATAGACAGCGGTCAAGTCTCCATGTGAATTAATGTCACGTCTTAAAGAGGCGATGCTCATGGAAATGTAGATAAAGGCACCACTACTACACATGTCTCATACTACTGTTCAGCCACTTATTTTAGCCTGGACACCCCCTTGTCAGCACCCAGGTTAGACATAAACACAGGGCTGACAAATGGACTACAGCTTAGACCCTCCTAAGACTTTGTGTTTATGGTTTTGTTTTGCTGTTGTTTTGTCCTGTTGCCTGTCAACACGGACTGGCAAGCACCAAAAAGATATTAGCAACCATTAATCCGATTTACTTCATGGTAGACTTCTCATCCTATGAATTTAAATGTATTTGTCAGAATGGCCATGTGAGAATGTTTTGTGGACTATACAGTACCTTGGATGAGTGTAAGGGTCACCTGATCTCCCTCTACTGGTTATAGTAACCCGATCCCCATCCCTCGACAGCCTGTCTGAGACTCAGAGGGACAGATGAGGCAAAGATGAGGGAGAAGTGTCCCATTTCTCAGCTGTCTGTGAACCCATAACATGTTTACAGACCCACTCCAGGTTTTGTTGAGCACCCACAGTCTTGCACAAGGCTTATTCCCAGTGGTCTTAAATGTAGGGTCTTAAGATTTACTTTTGCATGACACCTTTTTTCTTTATTTTTAACCCACCATCCACAGTTTGCAATCTAATTAGTGGTGCTTTATGAAGAGCCACTAATAGGACAAAGTACTTGAGCTGGGGTCTCCGCCCTTGGCGTTGACCTCAGACTTGAGCTCTGACACAAGCGGCTATGCTTGGGATACAGCACAGTGTGTGTAGTCATGCCTTATGCTTTTGTCAGAGCCTGAGAATGACAAAGGTATGGAGGAACTTAATGGACCATACCAGTGATTTTGAATGTATAGCCAATTTACTGCAATTAATCCACGTTACATTCAGCAAACCATTCTGCAAGTCATGTGGAAGAACTGAAATTTTCACAATATTTAATCAAAGTCCCTCAGTTTTCAAATTTGTTGTTTGAAACAGTCACCTTATAATGTTCTGCTTCTGCAGCTAACCACATTGTCACCATTCTTAAACCACAGAACTGATAATTAGCTGTGGAAAGCAAACATTTCCCCAGGGACTGTGTCCAGCAGATGGACTGCCTCACTCCTCTCAATTCAAAGTCATGAAAACACAACAGTGATGCTGCTTTCAGGAAAACTAATGTGGATAACTTTATTATGGTGATGGAATACTGGTGTGAAGAAAGTTTGAAGTCTGTGAAAGTTTTCATATTGTAGTAAAATGAATGGAAGCCAATGGCTTGATAAAAGGTAGGAAAATGATATTGGCATTCTAACATGTGACTGCTTGCTTTGGGAAAAGCTCAGCAGAAACATGAACTTGAGACATTTTTGCAGATATTGCGCTAAGCATGCAAAATGGACCTCCCTGTAGAATTGCCTCTATTTTGGATGAATCTGCCAGTTTTATTTTTATTTTTACACTTTTGGCACTTTTGATTAGCTGAACCGGATCTTTAGTAGTGGAGTTTGAAGGAGGAGACAAAATGGAACAAGAAGGGAAAGACAAAGTTAGGGGTGAACAGTCTGTGGCGTCATCATGGGGCGATACTGCCAGCTGTATGTTGATAATCTGTCGATGAGTCTACATGTACAGACACATGAGTATACACACACACACACACACACACACACACACACACACACACACACACACACACACACACACACACACACAAGATATTAAATTCAAAAATTTGGAAGAGGGGAAATAGGGGCCATGAATGATCATGTTGTATTGGTCTTTTTTGACTATTCTCTGCCTGGTCAAAAATTCATAGCTTATGAATGATGTGTTTTGACCCATGCCAATAATAACATGTTTGTTTTAAAAAATGGCAGCAACATGGAGTATTTAGCTCATGGTTCATTGAGTTCCCAGCTCTTTCTGTGGAAATAGGTGTTTCCTGCCAGGCAGTATGCTGCTGCTGCTGCTGCTGCTGCTGGTCCTGCAGTTGGTTCAGCTCACCAGTGGCAGCCTCCCATCCACTGGCTTACCTCATATTATGTCGACTGATCTGAACGATTCTGTAGGGGGAAATGAAAGATATTTGCGTTCCAGCAGTGTCGCCATTGCCTTTAGTGCTCCCATCCTTTAAACAGAGCAGGATGACAGCTCCTGGGAAGGTGTCCGGGGATGGAAACGGCACCAGGAATTCACTGGCAAACAGGATCAGTAAAGGATTTTAATGCCGTAGCTGTCCTAACCAGATGTGCTGTTGGTCTCAGTCTAACACACACACACACAGACACACACACACGTGTGCTCATTTAATAGTAGACCTTTCTGTGAATGTGTGTGGGCGTGTGTGCAGACTTGGGTACAGATCTTTCCCCAGGGCCTTTGTTTGAATCAGATACTGTAGACGTGTATTTCAGGATTTCAGGTGCATCAGATGCCTCAAGGCCATCATCATTGTGCACCAGCAACAGATGGTGCTATATTGGCTTTTTTATGAACAGATTATTCCTGATTAACAGTTGTGTGTAATATCTACTTACAGTTTTATTTTTTACATGTACTGGGGAAGAAAATGGCAAAATCTGTTCACAGATTGGATTCACATTTAGATATTTCCAGTGCAGCTACAATGGAGCAGAAATTTTCCAGCTATCTAAAACATCAACAGTGAATGTCAAGGTTTGGTGTCAGTTCCTTAGACAGAGCAAGAGCGTCTTTCTAGATTCACCATTTTGCATGGGTGCTTTGCAATCATACTGGGAGAAATCCATCATTAGAAGAGGCAGAGACACTAATTTCTCCTCAGAGAGAATCCTTGATACACCACCAGGAAGCAGTGCAGCCACAAGACATGTTGCCTTTTGAGTAATGAGTGGCTGTCATTTTTCCTCAGCTGCTAAACTTCTCACTCCACTATCGCTCTCTCCTCTGATTGTAGCAGGTACATGGATATTCTCGGGTGGTTGTTAGAAGGCATTCGAAGAAATTTAGGAATGCCACGGCCATCACAGATTAATGATACCAACAGTGTAAGACCGTTTAACTGCTTGGCTGTCTCTGGACACAACTGCTGGCACCCCTTATGTGAAGAGAAGACTACATTTTTGGACAAGAGAAGCTCCTCAGTCTTCCTATAAGTGATTGCACAAGAAGATGTTGGTGTAACTGGTTTGTGACCCATGCTCAGTGCTGGATTTATGGCGGTGATTTGTGAGAGAATGTCCTGGTAGATTCGAGAGAGAAACATTGCTGCACCCCTTGGAGGCCTCCTCTTGGAGTCACTGAGGTTCCTGCTTAAGACCTCTTATCTGTTTTATTTTGGGAAAGCCATGTGTAGAAGGGTGTATGTGGGTTTTTTCCCTGGGTGTTAATACAGTGCATAAATTCTCTTGAAGGTCAGCATTATCTTGGTATATCTACTTGCAGAAGTGTGGCTGCAGAGTTTCAAAGACTTCAGGGTTATTAAAGGAAGTTGATAACGAGGTATGAAGCTCTGGTTCACGAGTGTCTCTTGAAGTTTGAGGTGTTTCATATCTGATCTCAGAAGCCCAACTGGGGTCAGAGTGCCAGTAAAGCTACACACTATATTTAAGCAAACATACTCTGTTAACACTTGGTCTAAAGCCTGAGTAAATCTCAGACTAACTGTCTGTACACACTCAAGACACTAAAACATGTTCAGTGTCTTTCTTTGTGTCCATGGCTTCTGTGCATCCCGGTGATATCTTCCTTACCTCCTGAGGGCTCTCCAAAGTGCCACAAGTCAATGACTGCTCACACAGAAAACTTAGACCCTATATTAAAAGCCACAGAGTCGTCACTAAGGCGTTGGACAGAATCTGTTGTTTTTGAACACAACTTTCACTACCTTTTAGAGGTCAAAGGGCACACAAGAGAACCTCATTGCTTCGTAATGAAGTCCCATCATGGCTAGTAAAAGACATCAAACTCATCCTTGCAAATGGAGTTTTACCAGCAGTTCTCCCCTGTCTCACTCCCTTTATGCATGGGTATGAATATCTTTACCTTTCATTTCCTACCCCCTTGTCTAAATTTATGGCCTTGCAGCACAGGCGCGAGCTCTGTTATGTGTCTGCAGAGACGGCATGGCCAAGCAGGCTGGATCCCTCTGCTGCTCCCTTGCCAGAAAAGATGGATATCTTTCCTGTGGGATGCCATAAATCTGGACTTTATTTCTAAGAGGGCTGTGAAAGAGCCCAGAGCAGGAGACGAACTCTCCTAATTCTTATTTCTCTCCGTCTTTCTCTCTATCTTGCTCTTTCTTCGCTGTCTTCTCCAAAAGATTTTCCAGCCGTGAAGGTGGTGCAACCATTAGGTATTTCAGCCCTAGCAGACCTGTCGGGATGCTAGAGGTCATTTGAAGTGCAACACAGACTGTCTGGAAGTGTTTATCTAATAATGACCCACTGACTGCACATGTGAAGCTGTCCAGGCTGAAATAGCTCGAATGTGTGGCTCACTGAACATCTGGGATGATGATTAGTGGAGAGGCGTGACTCTGTGTTGTTATGATATTAAACATGACTCGCTTTGCTCATTGTGCTGTTCAATTTCAAGATCCCAAGTGCCTTCTTGAAGGGTTAATTTGATATTGGGCTGATATTGGCTTTTTATTAAAAATAGATATCAGCTATAGTCCATGTTGTCCATCTCGAATATGACTTATATGATGCAGTGTTTGATTACACATTCATAGTATGATTGATCAGTTTAGGCGCTCTATGGGCTCTTAACCTGAACCAATACCACTGCATTTCAATTGGCACCTACACAGGTGTGCATGAGTATGTTTCATTGTTATCCTGGGATTCTGTAGAGAGTTTGTTTCCAGTGGTCTAAATGCTATTTGAGTAGCTGTTCCACGTTGACTAAAACAAAAGTATCAATACGATATTGTCCTTGAAAAACCCGTGCTGGTCTGTGCTTGTACTTAATTTGAATGTCTTGTGGTTCAGTTTCACTGCTTTGTCTTTTCTTCAAATCATGAAGTATGTTGATAGAGGTGGCTTTGATTTTAATTCTCATAGACCTTTGATCTAATTTCTGGCCTCTTGTGCCATCATGCCTCCAGCCATTTTGGGCATATACAGCAGCAAACTTGCTAAGACTCAGTGTATAAGGAGGTAATCTGCTGAACCAGCAGACTCATGAAATAAGAACCATGCTGACTCTAAATTACATCTAGAGCTGTAGTGGTAAGTAAAAAGGTGGATAAAGCCTAGTTTATCTCAGCTACCGCATCGCAGGCTCAGCCAGTGTGGGAGAGAGTGTGAGCATCATCACAATCGCTTGTGATTGTAATTGCTATTTACACACATTTAAACGGTTTAAATACGTGGATAAATGATCGTAAAAAGCGTTTACCCACCATCACACCCCTGTTTACATCCATATTCTTTAACTGTATCTTGGTCAATTCTACATGGTTTGCACTCCTAGTTTTCACAAAACAAGAATGTTCCCTTTATGAAAGGGTCATAATGTGCAATGGACTTCATCAATTGCGAGAATGGTTTGAAAAGGTTATATTTACATTCTTCTGAGATTGTCTGTCTGGTTTTAAAGCCATAATGATTCAGTTATATAATCAGTGGACAGGGTTAACTGGGATGGTTTACCTCAGTTTGTGGCACAGTGTGGTTTCCTGTTTGGCTGTGAGATGTTGTAAAAGTAATCCCTCTTAATGCAGCTCTTCACATGTTTACATTCCTTGTATCTGCCGCTGCAGAGTTACTAATAAACACACGCCTATTAGTGTTGAGGATCGCTGGGTAACTGGCAGTACAGTAATATCATGATATTCTACCCACGGTAACGATGGCATCACAATACAGGCAATCCTCCGATATGTGATTTATTGTAACATATTCAGCTATGATACATCACGATATCCCTTACCTTGGAAAGTGCAAAATAATAACAGTTTCAGTTCAAATGCCTAAAGTCAGGGAACGAACACACCTTGTAGGAACTCAAATGTACTATGTGCAAATTAAGTTAAAGACTCAAATATCGATACTTGGCACAAGTGTATCAATAATTTTTCACAAGAGGAAGTATCACAATATATTAATGTGTTGACATCATGTCCCACCCTAACACCTATTTGAGCATGGAATTGGTTGCCAAAAAATACCATTTCCTTCTTTTTTTTTTTTTTCTTGGGGACCATCTGTGCATTTTGTTTTGCTTCTCTGCACAGTTGTGGCTGTGCCCTTTAGCCCTTTATTACTGTCTGAATGAATCCTGCAATCCACCTTGAAGATGAGAGAACAACATGAACAGTGTTGCATCATAGCAGCGACCTGCACGGTCTTGCCCAACCTTGGCAGTGAAGAGTCGTCATCGTTAATGACAGGGGAGAAACAGTCAGGTCGTTTTGTAGGCCTGATCTCACCCCTGCCACGGATGAGTCATAGAAACAAACATTACCATCAACTCTGACTGCCCAACAGCCAGACGGTAGATTGTGATAGGTGTAGTGACGGTAGCTAGGGTGATAGGGCCAGGTTTGGCATGCGTTTGATCAAAACCTGCGCTGATCTTTTTTTTCATGCCGTTACAGTGACTACAAGTAGAATGTTGGCATCTATGAATCACTACCACATTAATTCTGAGGCATTAGTGTAATTACTGTGAACAAGCAAGACCATTGCTGAGAAGACTGGCAGCCTCTACTCGTCTTTACACCAGTGATTCTCGACCATCTGTCCATTGATGCCCACGGGTAGCAGCTGATTTAATTGATGAATGTAGGTTCAACCAGAGAGGAGGAACAAATTAGTGAAATCAGCTGGTGTAGTGTGGAGTTGGAAGAAAAAACCTTTTGGGTCCTGGTTGCACATGGCTTAGAAGTACTGCTCTTCACTGCATCGTGCATTGTTTGCCACCAGGTGCCAAGATTTTACATGAAATCTGCGCA
Source organism: Myripristis murdjan (assembly GCF_902150065.1). Classification (NCBI taxonomy): domain Eukaryota; kingdom Metazoa; phylum Chordata; class Actinopteri; order Holocentriformes; family Holocentridae; genus Myripristis; species Myripristis murdjan. The sequence goes on along the minus strand of NC_043999.1, from coordinate 20,720,118 downwards.
AAACATGAAAAAGGCAACTGTTTAATTCTATAAAACACAAAACACTAGCACTTTGCAGATGCTGAGGATGATATTTAGGTTTTGTAGCACATGAGAAGCTGGTTATCCCTAAAGAGAATCACCAGAATTGAGTCCTACAACTTCTGTCTTTCTTTCTCTAGCTAAATACACATGTCAAAAATGGATAACGGAAAACAGTTGAAGTTCTGGTAGTTTGCACCCCCAAGACCACATAATGGAGAAGTGGGTGTTAGTTTTGTACCCAGGTCTCTACCTGCATTCAGCAAATCTTAACTCTGCCAACTGAACACCGCCAAAAAGGGCAGCACTCACACACGGAGGTCAAATGACATGCTGAGGAATCAAGGTTTCATGTAGACACATGAATGTGCAGATGAATGAAAGAGTGTGGGCTGCCACTTCTTTATTCCACTGATTTTCCAAAAAAATCTCCACATGCATGAATTTATTCTTATCTTATGATGTTACTTTATTACCTTTATTCATATGACGTACCGGATAATATAAATCAGTCTGCTGGATGCAGTTTGACAGTGATGACTTCAGTGTGTTGTTTTACAAGAAAATCAGTGCTGGGTGGACCCTCCCCACCGCCCAAACCCCAAATCTGCCCTCAGGGTTGGTGCTGCAAATAACAGGGTGTGTAGGTAGCACCTACCCATCCTCTAACCTCCAGTGTGAATTGGCAGCTTTGCAGTGTGTGTGTGTGTTTGCATGTGTGTGTGTGGACACAGTACAGGCTCACATACTGGGCCAGATGAGCTCACTTCCAGAAGCATCCAAATATGCCACCTCTGAATCACACACACCCCAGTCTGGCTGCATTATACACACACACACACACACACACACACACCTGCATAGACCTTGATTGTGAGATGGACAGATAACTATGATTTGACAAATGTTATGATGTGATATGATTGTTGTTCATTGGTGTTTTTGAAGTGAGGTCTAACAACCGAGCTTACATTTACAAGAACTTTTAAAAGTCCACTGAGATCAGTGCTCTTGTTCTTGTTTCTGTGGAAAACACAACAATGAAACCACAATCTTAGTGTTTTTTTTTTCCTTGCGCCTCTCAACAGAGAGATCGGCATTTGTGACCTCTACTTCCATCTGCTAGACCTGGCTTGTGTCGCTGCCCGTGTGTTTTGTGGTGACAGTTTTTGCTCTGTGTGCTGCAGTGAGATAAGATAGTAACCACCGTTTTCCCAAACAGCATCTGAAAAGCATTATTGGGCTGCGGGCCAGCCTCGCCGCAATGCCCTATCGGTGGAATGATAAGCGCATCGTCATCACGTTGATGTATAGGCTGAGGTGTGTGTGTGTGTGTGTGTGTGTGCGTGTGTGTGCGTGCTTGCACATGCTTTTGGCTTGCGCTTTGCATTCAATTACAGCATAATCACATGATGGAACGGGTTTATACAGGCCCATTTCCCTCTGACTCATAGGGAATATCAATTTGCATGCGCTGTGGGACACATGCCGACTTTTGATGAGTGTATAAAAGAGAGGGGCGAATTTGGAGACTGTCAATAAATCAGCCCGTTGTTGTTGTTGTTTTTCTTCTGCAAACACCTTTTTCGTCCATTCTAGGGACAACCAAAGCATTTAGTATAATGACACCATATTTCACAACCTCCCATAGCAGCCCTCACAGCTGATTTCACATTCCCTTCTGTCTTGCACGCTCTCTCTGTCTTCCTCTTCCTTATTTTCTTTCACTCGCTCTCTCACGCTGTTGCTCTCCTCATCTTCTATTCCCTCCCTCTCTCCTCCTCTCTCTCTCTCTCTCTCTGCATGCTGCTCTTTTATTTTGTCCCCACTGAGAGAGATGACTGGAATTTCTCATCTGTCCGAGAGGATCACTTTAACTTTCTTCCCCTCTGCTCACTTAGTTAACCCCTCCCACCTGCACTCTCTCCCTCTTTCTGACGCTCTGCACCGGTTTTTTGGCATCACACTCTTTCTGTGCAAGCCAAGGGAAGGCAGCACTCTCCTGGGACTTCCCAGCTCTCTCTCTCTCTCTCTCTCTCCCTCCCTTCACTCCTTCTCTCTGTTACGCACTCTCTTTTTCCTTCTCCGTCCCTGTGAGCCTCATTCTGCAGGATGCAGGACACTTTGCTCCAATCTGTTTGCATAGTGGGGACGGGGCCTAATTTGCTTGCCTTGGCTAATGAGCTTAGCCCGTGCTGAGCAGCTTTTCGCCCTGCAGGTTGTTTTAGCGGGCAGCGGGCAGCCTTTAGTGGTGAGGGAGAGGGGCCAGAGCGGAGGTGTGGATCTCAGACGGGGCAGAGCTGCAGCTACAGCCTCACTGCTCCCCTCTGCTTACCAGGACCACCAGAACTTCTCCCACTGCTGCTGCTGGGACGTGGATCACCTCGCTCTGCCTCTCCCCTCCCTCTCCGTCCTCACCCTCTTGCTAGCACTACCTGACTCCCCTCCCTTCCTCTCTTCTCTCTCTCTCTCTCTGTGTCTCTCTCCTTCTCTCTTCCTCTCTCTCCGTCCCAGGCCACTGACGAACTGCTTTTGTAGCTGCATCACCTCCCAGGCAGCTGCCTGTCTGTTGTTCTGCCCCTCTTTCTGTCTGTTTCCCTCTTTTATTTCCACTCTTTTTTTTTTCTCTGTCCATTGTCTTTACCTTATTGCCAAAATGTACCGGAACCCGTGGATCTCGAATTACCTGAGTCACGTCAAGTTTTGCGGGCAAGGTAAGGGGAGCAGCCTTGGGCTTGCAGGCTTGGGGCACAGCTGAGATTTCAGGTTTTGGCTGAGAGCGTGGGACAGGTACTGGTGCTGTGTGCAGGGCTGGGAGGCTGCGCCTGGAGCAGAAGCAAATTGGCAGGCAGCAAACTGCAGATTCCCTTTCTCTGTGCCCCGGTTTCCAGCCAGCTGTCCTTGCACTGCAGCTGTAGCCTCCAAGGACACACAACGCAGCAGAGATAAGGGACTCTTAACACTGCAGGAGGCTGTTTTAGGGAGTCAGCTATTTCTGGGCTCCACGGCTACTTAGACTCAGACTCAGTTCGGAAAGTGGTTGTACATGGTTTGTGCATATATGGACACATTTTAGGTTTTGCATCCATGGCTGTGCATGCACACACCATCGTGAACCTATGTGTGTGTGTGTGTGTGTTTATGTATATGACAAATGACTATGCGTTCCTGACTGGCCACAGGTCCATGTGTGCTGTGCCGTGAGTGGTTCTCATTACCACTCCTCTCAGTAATATTTCCAGAGTGAGGAGTGAGTGTTGAGATCTGGCCTCTTCATGGTCAACTGGCTGGGAATCCACAACAGGTGGCCCACAGTTTGAGGCCACTGCAGGAGCACAGAGCTCTGTTTTGGGGGGGGGGGGTTGGGGTTTCATAGAAGCTCATCTCGGGATTTTGGATATCATGCCACATTTATGATGCATTACTGTGTCAAAACATGCACTTAAATGTTCAGTGTCTTCTGTTTTCCCTCCCAGATTTCAACGGATGCTTAGCTACCGAGACTGAGCTGCTTGGATACAAATTGTCATTGATGTTAAGGGCATAATTGGCTTTATTGTTACCTCATTTTCTTCAGTCTGCTGTTTGATCTCATTTGTGATTCTGCCTCTGTTTTTTTTTTATTTGTCACTTTATAATGCTGCCTCAGTGAGTCCTCAGTTGCCATTTGTGTCACTAGCAAAACAGACTGAAGAGACAGCAGGTGGGCAATTGCTGAGAGGAGGGGGCTGTTTGGGGCTTACCACACACACACACACACATACACACACACAGAATGATGTAATTGCCATGGTTAAGGAGTGACACATTTCCTTTTGGGCTCGCTGTAATCCCGGGTGTGGAAGTTAATCCTGTATCTCAACTTGGACATATGCTCACCCCCATTGCCTCTTTGGTAACTGTGTGTGTGTGTGTGTGTGTGTGTGTGTGTGTGTTTGTGTGTGTGTGACCACAAGCAGCATGTGTTGCCAGTTAAAGGCAAGTAAACATCAGCTCCGTTTTTATTGTGTGTTGTTATCACTCATTATTTTCTGTCATGTATAACCCTGTGCACTTTGATTAGTGCCTTGGGTTAAAGTAAAGTTCATCAGTGTGTTCTCTCTGTACAGTCGGTGTTAATACAGTCTCGGACCTTTGATATCATCACATAAAAGGCTTTTCTCACCTCACGGCCTGAATGACACTCCGGTGAATCATGAAATCATTTTATCCCCGTGTTTTATCAGCGTCAAGCCATTTTTACAGCCCCATCAACACACACGGGCCACAGTGCTGAGGAATTTCTCACGCTCTCCCTCCCGGCTACACCGAGCGTAGTGAGTTGCTGTGGGTTGCAGCGAGCATCAAAGGCTTTGCGACATCTGTGATCATTGCGCAGGTTTTTATGTCCATGTCTGGAATGTTGAATGTGTTGAGGCGCTCAGGTTCGCCCCTGATGGCTCACATGCCATAACATATAGGCTGTATGAGGTGTTAAAAGAGTGCAGCTCTGCATTGTGGATAACTCTATATGGTTGGTCGGCCACAGTCTCAGACAAGCACCTCAGAGTGACAGCAGCTCTCTGTCACCCAGTGCAAAGCAGCTAATTTAGGGCTTTGCAGTACTGACAAAATATGTTATCAGCACATATTTTACTGAATATCTTGATACTGCTTTTTTTTTTAACAATATTGAGCAATATCGTAGGGATGACTGTGCTTTCTTCACACACTGTAGGTTTTTGATTTCAACAATCAATAGTAATATGAATATGATGACCCAACAGGTAGAGGCAAATGAGAAAATTGCATCCCTCTTCTAATGCAGCCTTTAAAAGCAAGAACACAACATTTTTGCCATATCACCATATTACGACATCCAAAGTACCAAATGATATGTTGCCTCTTATTACAATATTGAATATAATATCGATATATTGCTTATTCCTCAGGTAATTTGGCATTACATTGGTATCTAGTTTTGTTTTCTCACAGCCTCGGTTTGTGCTAACATCAGCAATGTCAGTGTTGTTTGAAAACTCTAGTTTTGTTTTTTGTTTTTTTTTTTGGCTATCTTTGATTTATACACTAAGTTCTATTGCCCAAGGGCTCATAAACCCCCCTCAAAGCCAGCGTGGTTGCAGTGTAGGTGTAGATATGCGTAGATGGTCATGGAAAAATCAGTCACATTTTTTATTTCTTGGAAGGATGACTCTTCATAGAGATGAGATTTTCATCTGCCGCCCGCACATGGCTACGTATTAGACTGATAGCATAACATCGTACTATGTGGTGTTAATGTCCCATTTAGGAAATTTGCTCAACATTTCTGATTGTGGTATTTGGTATTTGAGCAGTGTTGGCTTAATCTGGGTGCCGCTGCCCTGTCAAGAGAGAACAGCATCAGCTCAGATAGGATTATGCTCCACAACTTACATGGAATGAGCCATGTCTTCAGCAGCCATAGTCCACCCAGCTGAAACAATACACAACTATCCCAAACAGATCCAGGTGCACAGCCCTCTCCAAATAAGCCCTCTTCTTTCTCCTCAAACAGTGTTTTGCTTAAGTAGGAGGGATTTAACCATCAACCCAAACATGCTTAATAAGGGCTAACAAATCTGGAATGGGGGTTTAGGTGCGGCTTCAGGGAGGAGGCCGGGGGGGTTTAATGATGTAGGGTCGGGGGTGGGGGGTGGGGGGTGGAGTGCCCCTGAGGTGAACTTGGAGGGGTTGGTCTCTGGATGGAAGTGGGACCACATGTTTGTCTCAAAATTGCCTGCTCTGGCCACTCGGAGGTCCAGAGCAGCCAAAACCGCACGTTTGAGGTTTGGAGTCAAATAAGTGAACCAGGCACACACACATTCCTTAAAGGGATGCTCCAAAGAACTTGCATTCCTTGAGAGGTTGTTTATGATGCTTAATGCCCACTAATGCCCCTTTTCTAAGTAACGAGGTTGTATTTCTGTGTAGGCAGGTGTTTATGTCACATTTTGCCCTTGTTTACTGACTCTTCCCATTCTCCTTAATTGAAACCAGACTTTAATAAGTTAGAACGACTAACTAATGTTGACTCTTGTCTGTCCCTGCAATCTAATTACACAGGGATGGAATTCAGAGTGTTTTATTGCATAGCTTCATGATGATATATATATTTTTAAGGTTTTAGGTACTGGACAGCATAGTTTAGCATTTTTTACTCTCTCTCTTCATGCAGTTCCCTTTCCACATGCTAGTATAGGGGTTCTGTTCAGTGATAAGGATGTCCTTGGCTGCTGGCTCCATCCCACTGCACAGCAAAGCCACCTTGACATGTGGTCAGATTTTATGTTGTCTGTCTCAGAGACACACAGTCTCTCCTGTATCAAACGTCTAGAGCTATGACCACATGGACAGCACACAGTCTGACACTTAAGATAAAGCCAGACTGTGTCTCTGTTTGTAAGTGCAATGTGATCTGTGTGGAGGAGGGAGTGCAACTCTTTTTGACTACACACATCACTTTGTGCTTGGCATGATTCAGTGAGGCAGGCAGATTGTTGTTTTGCCAATCATGTATTTTCCTTGTGGAAGTCCACTTAATTAACATGGTTTTGTGCCAAGGCCCCCTAAGACAGACTGGCCGTTTCACGTCAAGATGATTATCTGTAATGTGTTTTTTTTTTTTTTTTTTTCCATTTAAAGTTAAAATTAAATATTTCTACTATTCCAGATTCCACTCAGCCAATAAACTGTATGATCTAACTTCACATGTTAATGTTATCGCTTTTCTTGTGGCCATAGGATTTGGAAGTGAGACCCCTATAAAACTTGGCAACCCCAGACTGCTACAGAAGAGGGCTCTGAGGTAAGATATGTAAAATCACAGTGCTATTTTCAAAAAATAAAAGCAAAACATGCTGTGTTTCATGTTTTCATAAACTCTTAGTTCCAATTGGCTGTGTCACATCTATGAATAATATAATAATATCATATGTTTGACCAAATAGATTTGTATCAATATTTTATTTTGGTAATATTATAGGGATGACTGTTGGTGCTTTTATAAGATATATATACATAAGAGCTTTGCCAAACAGTCATTAATGTGGATATGATGACCAGGCAGGTAGAGATACATAATAAAACAGCTACAACAGGCTACTCAGAAAAGTCTTTGCTGTAATGCCGCCTGTAAAACCAGGAAAAAACAACACATATGCCATGTCATGATGTGACAGTAACCAAAATACCAAGCAGTATCTAGTTTCATAAGGAGCGGTAGTGCACTTCAAACACAAATATTAAAGGTGCTATATGTAACATTTTTACACCATAAATAATTGCTACATTACAAACTAGAAAATTTTGAATGAGCTTGGCAGCCTCTAGCGGCCTCCATCCTGCATTATTCACTGTGTGCTTTTAGTTTTGTTGCAGTGGTAGATGGTAGAACGACGTGTCTGCTGCCAGTGCGTGTATATCTCTATCTGTGACTGTGTGGGTGGACACAGACACAGGACACAGGGTATTAGACAGAGCCAGTGTCTGCACAAGCTTAGCGGGAAAGTGAAAGTTAAGGTCACTGTGCTGCTTGGCTGTGTAAAAGCTCCCTGCTGCAGCATTAGCAGGATTGCTCAGCATCACACTGTTGGCTGGGTGTCAAGTACTCCACCCGGCCTGTGCACATATCCTCCACTCTATATATAAAGTTACACAGCAGTGAGAACCATGGACACGGTGACACCGAGTTGAAGCCAAGCTGCATGAATGTGATTTGGACTAGGAAACACTGTGCATCCAGGAGTCTGGGATTACATGTTGGAGCAGATAGGATGTTCAGCAATGAAAATAGATGCTGTTGTGATAGAAAGAGCTTAAGCTTGTCGTCACCCTTGACTTTGTCAAGTACACCATTGTGTTCATTGCTCGTGCTGGAATGGACAAACCCAGAAAAAAAATCCCCAAAAACATGTTTAAGGCTTTCTCATAAAGTCTGGATAAATATGGGTGGATTCTTGATGCAGTTGCAGTGGAGCACTGCAGGTTGAAAAATGAGTATATTGTTTGGATGATTAATTAATTGTTTTTGCTGCTTTGTACACAATACAATGATTTAAAGGACTCTTGAACATCATTCAAACAGATCCTGGTTCCAGCAACGTTTTTTTCTTCTTTTTATGATTTGGATGACCCTCTGATCTCTTGAGAAATTTAAATTCAGTCAATGAGGCCCTTACAGTTGCTTACACTGTCAGACCATAAACAAATCCTGTTCCCCGCAGCTCGACCCTGTTTCAATAACATTTGGTATTTTTCCTGCACCCCTCAGCTTCCAGAAAGAGTTCTCATTTGACGAAAAAGACGACTTAGCCAAAAGCACCAAGGATATAGATGTCAGTCTCTTGGCCAGTCTCCCCAAAGGTGAGTAAGGGTTTTTTATTTCTGCTTGCTTGCAAATGACCCTCACAGTGTCGACTTTCCCAGGGTTTTTGGCGGTTGGGGGTAGGTTCTCTGTTTTGCTATTGTGCAACAGCAGCCTCTTTGCCAGGTGGATGTGTGTCAAGATTTGCCTAAAACCTTTTTTTTCTAAATGCACAATCCTCAGATATTGCATAATATCTAATGCTGCAATCTCCATTTTCTCATGTGGTCTTCATTGTAACCAAAATGTTGGGCCTAGTAAATGGATACGGTCTATTAGAGGTTGTTGCATCTGTTTGTAAAGGCCCACTTTATGGTGAACACTTTTTGATTAGCTGTTAAAGGCCCTGAAAGCCATTTGTTGGGTTGTTATTGATATGTCTTGACTGCCTAAGCTATACTGTGGGTTGGACGCTGAGAGAAGTCTTTAAATCTTCCGTGAAATTGATTTGGACCAAATTGAGAGGGGAACCAGGCATTGAAGAGCATGTTTGTCTAGCAGAGCTATAAACCCAGTGCAACACACTAATGCATGTTGCATAACCTACTAGATACAATTCTTCCACTGTAGAAGTTATTCACTTTAGTTTGGTTCAGATGCATTCATGTTCATTGTATGTCTAACATTTGTCCAAATTATCATGCTTTTAACATAAGATGTTGAGATTTATTGTCTCAGTGCATTTGATATACTTATCGGTGTTCATTTTGGATAAAGGGTTGAAATAGTAGATTTGCATTTCTTGATTTAAGAATGTTGCAAACCAAAAAGCTGTTATTCAGATTCAGATACTCATGAATTCCTGTATCCATCATTGTCATGTCAGGAACAGAGCCACATTTTTGCAAGCCGTGCAAAATGGAGTAATTCATTTTCAATTTGTTGGACTTAAAATTGCTTTGCCATGTGTTTTGTTTCTTCTTATAGTCTCTGAATTGAGGAAACGATTTGAAGGCATTACGACAAGTGCAAGTGATTGGGAGATGAACAGGTGAGAAGAGCAGGGTGCTGGCTTTTTTGATAATGATAGCACTAATAACATAGTTCAGGATGACTGCTTCTTTCTTCCTGTTTGTGTGTGCAGGAAAGAGCGCATCGCCCGAAGGTTGGAGGGAATAGAGGGTGAGGTACATCCGTCTCTGTTGCCCAGCCTGGTGGCCAACCGGCTTCTGGAGGAGGACACCCCGCGTTACACAAGGGCATCTGACCCCTGTGAGCCCTGTGGTGGTAAGACAGCACAGAATAGGCTTAAAATTTGTCATTGTCCCGAGTCACTCTTGGGGTAACTGTCTGTCTCCCTCTCTGCTCTGTAGTTACAGTCCAGCGATATGGCATGGAGGGCTCGGAAAGCCCAGACCCGCAGCTGATCGCTCCAGAGCGGCAATCAAGATCTCGAAGCCGAGTGGAGCCTCAGTCCTCCCTCCATACCGAGCCTGTGTACAGCATGGGCTCCACCACCGCCACCCCAGATCTGGACTCCAAGGCTGAGCGTATCGCCCGCTACAAGGCGGAACGACGACGGCAGCTAGCTGAACGCTACGGTATCTCTTTGGATCAGGAGCCAGATGTGGACTATTCCTCGCGCTACACTCGTAGCCGAAAGGATTCGGATGCCTCAGAGAGGCGAGGCAGGGGGGAGTCCGTGGGGGAGGATGGAAGAGACATCACCCTCAGTTCCTACACCAACACCTCCACCACTAGCCCCAGGGCTGGTCGCACAGCATACCACCCAGACCTTGGCTATGAGCCGGGTCGATCCAGGGCAGACTCGTTCACAGAGCGGGAGAGGCTGATGAACCTGGAGAATCAGCGCAGGGCTCAGCAGGAGAATGCTGGTCCTCCAGAGCCACCGTCATCTTCCTCTTACATGGACATGATGTCATTGTCTTCCTCTGCCAGGGTGCCAACCAAGGACTATTCGGTCTCAGGGGTGCCACCTAGCTCACCCAAACTGAGCAGGCACCCATCGCTCACCTCACCTAAACACGGAGCATCTCCAGGGGACCTGTTCATTGAGCAGCAGGCCCACAACATCCTGAGCAGACAGGGGTGAGAGGCCTAATTGTTGTTGTATTTTTAAATCTGTATTTTCCTCAGTAGTCTTTTGATTGTCTCTTGCATAAACTGAAGTCACTGCAAAATAGTCAGAAATAGATTAGATACCAAGTCATTCCAAGAAAAGGCCAGTTTCCACCTCTCTCAGTGCTTGAAGGTCTTACCAAGAGTGTCTTTGATGCTCTTACCCACCCTAGAGCCCAGATCCCAGCTTTTCCTCAAATCTTTATCTTCATACAGGAAGATCGAGGAGGGTTTCCATGCAGGACAGAACACTGCTTTATCATTCCCTCCTGTAGATGGACTAGCCTGACAGCATCATCTGTCAGGCTAGTCCTCCATCTCTGTCTCTGTCCCTCTTTTCATTCATGCATGTTCAAGGTCGTCCTCTTGGCAAGAATGGGGTTTCATACCAGATCAGGCAACCTGAGCTTGTTCTGGAATGATCTTTGAGGTCAGACCAAGTCCAGCTGAAACCAGCAGCTGCGCCCAGTGAGCACACTGCAGAGATTAATGCAACATGTTTATGTGTGTGTGTATTCGCTTTTCTCTTCCAGAGATTTCAGGTGACTTTGGTCAGAACAGCAGTTGTTGTAGTTTGTGTCCAAAGTCAGTGGCCAAGCCGTTGTCACACTAGTTTGAGATTGGGAGTTTGGGATTTTGAGGACGACTCAGATGATTGAGTAAACTGTGTTTTCACAGCGAGTGTGTTTGCAGAATTGTAACTTTTTTAGATATTATTTGCAAGTTGCCAGGTTGATGGCTAAGATGGTGACAGACTCTTGGTCATGGTGCGCCTGGTGTGCTGCTTTACATGAAAGAGAGTTACTTCTTTGAGAATCAGGGACATCACAGAAAAAAATTCACAAAGCAGGTGTAGGCAAAGAATGAGGTCCCTAATACTTTGTGCATTCAGTATTTATGCACACACAGGGATGTAAACATATTATAATTCTGTCATCCTTAATTTTGATGCAACAGCCCAGGCCTTGGCAAGGCTACAGAGCTACAGTCTTTTGTTGCTAAATGAACAGCTGGAGATGCATGCTCTGACTCCACACCCTGCCAGGCCGTCATTCCCTATCTGTCTCTGTTTCTGTCCCACTCTTCCTCCAACCCCCCTCTCTCTTTTTTCAAAACGGTGCGTGTGTGTTTGTAGCGGGGGGAGAGTGTTGTGTTACAGGGCGGCTCAGTGTGACTCCACGGTCAGGACCACGACCCACAGCTGGGCCTGATCAAGACCAGCGAGGCCTGAGGGGAAAGAGTTACAGAGACGAATAAGAAACCTTCCTCTATCTCTGTCTGTCTTTCCAGCTATCCGCTGTTTCTTAAAACATCTAAGCCTCAAGGAGTCTTTAAAAAAAATTACATAAATCCAGTCCTTTATCAAGTATTAAATTTTGTGAATCCAGATATTAGAGGTCTTATTTTTGTCACCATGCAGTGGCAAGAATCTTTTCCCTGCAAATTCACTCTGGGATTAAAACTGAGCAAAGTTTGGAGTACAATATTAATATGCATTGTATCTGCTTCCTCTAACAACTGGAATTCAAGTCCCTTACTCGCTTTAGGTTGCCCCTCTTCTTTATGTTATTTGTGGCAGTGCATGCACAGTTTTAGATATCAGGCATCATTTTCCTCCTCTCAGAAGATGCAGTTGACTGCCATTCATAATTTTACAATATGAAAAACAATTTCCACCGACCACATGGTCCATCACAGTAAACATGAAACTCTAACTTTCTGTTTTTTCGCTATTGTGCCAAGTCGACTGTTCTCATTATCAGCATTACATTGAGATCTACTTACAGCCAATCACGGGACACCCACAGGTAGATATGGGAAATGACTAGATTTTTTTTTTCCTCAATGGGAAGTGTAAAAAATGTAATTACATAAACATGTATGGCAAAATGACTGGGTAATGGTAAACTAGACAGACAGTAGTAAGTGGGCCACATTTCACTAGTGCCTCCTAATAATGAGCCTAATTTCCTGTTTTTTCACAATAATAATATTATTAATCATATATATTTTCCCTGTATGACTTATTTAGTCATGTAGCTTTCATTAGCTGTCTTCATTTGTAAATAGGCCTCTTTGATTTATTTTAATCTTAAATTCAAATGCAGGTCGCATTGAAAAGATCTTATGTTTGGCTTTGTGAACCATAGAGATGCCCTGCTTTGTCTATCTTGAATTTCTCCGCTCAACCCACCTCCCACCCCCATTTTTTTTTGTCTTTCTCTCTTTGTATTATTGGCTCCCTTTGTGTAATTCTGAGTGGGGCGTATTCCCTGTTGAGCTCAGGCCTGCGCTATATGAAATAGCTCAGGCTATTTGTTTTTACTTGGCGTCAGAGGGCCAGCATGACTCACCTGCCTTTTGGCGCTGGTAGAAAGAGATGGCATGTCCTTTGAATATCTGCTCTGATAGATAAGGCTTTAGTCTCCAACAGGACTGACTTTAGTGAACCTTCCCCCTGGATACTGACACGACTGTTGAACTATGAAACCCATTTTTCCATATACATGGAGACAGTATGTGTGTTGTGATATAAGAGAAGGGTAATTGTTTTTATAGCCATTGCTGTTCATTTCAACAAACATTGCAAGGGTGATTCGTTATTTATATTTTATTGCGCGTGGCTCCTTTCCCAATACCAGAATAACAATAAAATGGCTCACTGGGGAGTTGAACATGTATCCTAAGTAGGATCCGGCTGTTTGCCAAGCCCATTCTCATTCTGGTCAAGCTCAATGTGAAGTCAATGATGTGTGCTTGTCTGTGTGTATGTGCTACAAGAAGACAAGTGAACAGTCTAGACTAGTGCCCATCCACCCACTCCCTCACATGCTGTCTCCCACCGGGTTTTTATTGGTGCAGTGCGGGTCCAAAACTGACCAGTGATTGGTTCCTCCAGACTGATGCGGAGGGCGACACCCATTCCCTTATCAACTGGCCATCGAGGTACACCGAGGGTGGGGTGTGTGGTAGTGTCTGACCCAACCCCCACCCCGCAATATCACCCATCATCTTCCCATTCAGCTGGACTGCCCATAACTCATTGACCCTTGTGAGCAGTGTTTCTTAAACTATGGGTCTGATCATGACCCAGTGGTTCCCTGGAGGACAATAAAATTCTTGTATCCTCTAATGATCTCTTGATGTAGGGTTAATTTTTTTTTTTACTTAGTTTGGGTCCCAGGCTTATGATTTTAAAAAAAAAAGTTTAAGAACCTCTGCTTTTGAGTATTGGGTCACATCACATAACCTGGCATAACATCATCATCCCCCGCCATCATAAGCCTTGGTTCCCTTTGGTGCAGACCATAACTTCACTTGTCACTGATTTGTTGCTGTGTTCACTTTAACAGATGTTTAGGTAAAATATCTTTTCTTATGTCAGACAGAAGCAATGCAGATGGTAGCGATGCTGCAGTGTCCTTTCTTTTCCCAGAGTAACACTGATTTATTTTATTTATTTTTTTTTATCAGTGACTGTAGATTCAGGGTGCTTTGCTTAGAGTAAGCACCTTTCTGTCTCCTTTTATCTTTGGGTCTTTCTCCCTCTCTCTCTTTCCTTCTCTGGTACTTTCTGCTGATTTTGCACAAAGGATGTGAGGTAGACGCCATATTAAACACAGGGAAGAAGCACTTTCTGCCTGTGCGTTGACAAGTCTACACACAAGGAATCTTGTAGATTAGAGCTGGATTGGAGTGCAGTGCTTTGTTGGCTCATTTTTAACCAGGAGACTTATGCACTTCTTATTGAGCTTAAGAGGAGTATCTGCGTTTTTTATGCACTGATAAAGTGATGTGGGTGTCAGATGGCAGCAGCTTTTATGGTGGTAAATGAAGTGAGTGTGTGCTTGTGCTACAAATGGTGTTAACAACCCCTCTTTTTTCCCTGAAGAATCAGAGTTAGGGAGAGGCTTGCCAGGGAGGAGGGCCGCCAGAGGAGCCCAGAGCTGGGAAATGTTACAGAAGCCCCGATGTACCGCAGACACCTCCAACCCCACTCGCAATCTTCTACACGCTACCAAATGGACCCACCGGGCCCTCAGCAAACCTACTCAAACCCCCAGGCGCAGTTCACCCAATGTGGGCCACCTGAAGGGCAGGAGGGTGGCAGTTACCCCAGTTATTTGTCCATGGCCTCTGTTCCCAGTCCCAGGGCCCAGCATCAACAGCAGTCCCAGGAGGAAGAGGAGGAGGAGGAAGCTCAGGACGTGAAGACGGAGGGCCTCCTGAAGAGTCGGAAAGCAGTACTACCCTCGGAGATTCGCCGCAGGGAGAGGAGCACCGAAGACCCACGGAGGGGCAGGGGGGAAGAGGAGCAGGGTACAGTCAGGGCCCAAAGCCTCGGCCAAGCGAGAGAGCTCGAGGCAGAAGACCCCACAAGAGGAGGCTATTTAGGCAAAGGCAGGCACAGATGGGAAGATGCAGTTGAATTACCCAGACACACGGAGCACGTCTCCCGCCTGCAGGCAGCTGAAAGCAGAGCCAGAGAGCGGGAAAATGCTATCTACATCCACAGGGGCCCGGCTGCCACCCACATCCAGCCCAAAGTGGTCCATCCAACAATGCCAGAAAGTTCCTCCTCCACTGTAGCCCAGAGTCGATCTGTGTCAGACTCCGGGGCTCCACGAGGGCCCAGTCAAAGGAACCTGGTGGAAGGTGTCCCAATGTGCAAAGAGGGGTTCAATAATGGAGAGAATCACCAGGACACCCAAATTTCTGTGGCCCAGCTCAGAAATTCCTACCTGGAGAGCACCAGCACCACCCCACCAACCATCCGCAGGCCTGAGCTGTAGGTGGTACAGTAAAATGTTGCACTGGCATTGGGCACTGGCTGGCTTCCCTGGAGCTCACGTTGATGCTTGTTATCTAACATTGCCTGGCTAATCAGCGACTAACAAGCAACTGAGGCTAGGTTGACTAAAACATCAACCTATAATGAGTCAATTGCATAGTTGTTCATTTCTAAAAATGTCACTAATTGCATTAATCACGTAACAGTAAGCTTTGAATGATTCCTTGTAACTTCTTGGTGCTTTGTCTTGTTTGGTTCATACAGATTATAGGGCTAAAGAAAGAGTGTGTGTCACTCTACCAGAATAATCTGGGCCCTAGTCACTAATAAATAAGCATGGCTTGACCTTGCTTGCATATTTGATTTAAAAATCAGGGGTGTGGTTGCTGTATCGTGAGAACATTCACAATCTAACCCATGCCTGTTTTTAAACAATTCCATTTTTGCAGTCCATCTCTGTCTCTTTCTTACCACACTGTATTTTCTCTTTTCTTGGTTATCTGTTTGTCCACCTCTGCTGGGCGGTTTTCCAGTGAGGTTGAGGTGGACGGGGTGCTCGTGGGCTACAAGGCTCCTTGGAGAGGGGAGAGGGACAGGGGCCGGAGGCCCAGGCAGTATATCTGTCCTGGGGACAATAGAAAGACCTCAGAGAGGTTTAGGACGCAGCCTATCACCTCTGCTGAGCGCCAGGAGACTGATAGGTACTGCACTGGACTCAAGTCTGCATGGATATGTTTATATAGAGTGTCATGAAGGCTGTAAAATGTCTGTATGATCATGTACATTGAAAAGAAAAAAGAAAGAAAGAATGAAGAAAGAAAATCATAACTGGCCAGGTCGGTGTCACAATTGTGTGTAAAAGGAAAATGTTAAAATCTGATCAGGTTTTGCTGAAACGAGACGATCAGTAATCAGTAACCTAATCAGCTGTTAGTGCACTGTAAGTAATTCTTTATTATGTGGTAAGTCCCTAATCAGATGAATGCCATAAGTTTGATCGAAGCCTACAGCATGCCAGTGGGTGTGGCACACACATTTCTAAACACGCAAATAAATGCAAGCATGCAGTCTCCTCCACTTTCCCCTCAACTTCCTCCTTGATTTCAGTCAAATTACATTAGCAAAGTTGGGTAGCTTAAAGGCCAAAGGTCCCTGTGATTCGGGCCTTGGCCACGGTCATCACATGTTACTGCACCAGGGTAGCATGAATCAGCCTTTGTTGGTGTTCACTCTCTGAGACCATGGACCTGAACAGACTCCTGTAATACGGTCTAATTCTCCAGCTTAGTCCACCCTGCTAGACTCTGTTTCCCTTTAATTTCTTCTGTTAACACATGCCATCACATTACTAACATACCTCTGCTCTGCTATTGACAAAACTGCTGCTTTTTGCTGAATGTCTTCATCGGCTCTGTGCGTAGTTTTTCACGTCTTTCCGTAGCCACTGATCATCTTTTGGTTTTATTTCGTCGTGCATTGTTACAGGAATGCCAGAAACTTGTGCTGATTGTCTTTTTTCCCTTTTGTGCTTTTTAAGGTCCTGTGTCAGTTCAGAAATTGCCAGCACTGAAGGTAAGTAGTGCTTTGAACTTATCTTGACAAAGATTTAAGATGTTTAAACTTAACGATAGAACTTGGTCCTCATATCTGCAGCTTCTATTAGAGCACAAATGACTTAATGTATTTTCATGAATAGGCAGAATGCAGTCATGCTTGTTTATGAACATGGTTATAGACATCCATGATTTATAGCGCTCATAAGTAATAATTTGTCACGTGGCTAAGCAAAATAAAAGCGTGTACAGGGAGATCACTGCTGAGAATGCTTTACTATAACAACTTTAACCAAGAAGGAGTTGTTTGCTATTATTAGATGAATGGCAACAGTACAACACAGCTGCAAGGCAGAGTTACCCATATGTTTACAGAAAGGTTTTCTACAAGCACATCTACATAGAATAAGAAAAAAATAAAAAATTATCTAGCTCCCTTCTTAGCACAAGAGTTGGCATAACAACCAGAAAAGCAAGCCTGGCTGTGTGGGAATTATCAACATGGTTGTAACACGTCTGTAACCAATCGGATTGCTTGGCTGAGGCCACCAGTTGCATAATGTTTAATGGCACATTTACAGCATTTTTGTTTGGGACAGTGAGTCACATGGGGACTGTTTTTAGCCTCAGGATGTCTTTCCACGTCTTTACATTTCAAATCTTACACAATTACAGAGTTACTAATTAAAGCAAGCATTCAAATGTATTTAGGTGCTGTAAGGGTTGAGGATGTTGCCAAAACAGACTAGAGGACAAACACAATGTCTATAATGTGCATATCACTACAGTGCTTTAAGTAAATTGAATTATATCAGTCCTGGTTTGGGAGGAACAAATTTAATGACAACATGGTGATGCAAGCACTGAAAGCATCCGATTATGTATTTTCATCAGCTCAATTACTTTCCATTTGGATTAAAACTTCTCAAACCACTGTTGCAGTATTTCAGAATGAAAGGCCTCTTATTATCTGTCATTCAGCAGCCAAATGCTGTTAAACTACACAATACTGTCACCACACCCAGTGAGGAGATACTCAAGTAGGACTTTTTTTTTCCTTTTGGTTTTGATGTATTCAGTTACCAATAAAAACACCATGAATGACAAGGTTATCTGGTGTTTCAAAGCTGCAGTCAGGCTGAACACAAATAAATAAAATGCACCTTTGCAGTGGCTTTATGTCAAAGCCCAAGAATACACTTGAGGGTGGAGGCAAAATGACTCAAACGTCTGTTTTTAAGGTCTTATTTTTTAATAGGAAAGCACAACATTTGAAGTAGAGTTTATAGAGTCATTACTGCTGCTCACAGTAGCATAACATCATAGCAGCTCGACTGAGGGCAAAGCAGCCTCATCTGCTTCTTATAAGCAGACATTCATCCGGACGCTTTTTATACTGACTAGAATTAGAGTGAGCAGAGCGCAGCACTGCGGCGTCAGTCAAAGGGAATAGTTGTTTGATGATGTCATGTCATATGTCTTGCAGAGAGAGAGAAAGAGAGTGTGTGTGTGTGTGTGCGCGAGCGTGTGTGTGTGTGTGTATTTGCAGCCATGCCTCTCACACCTGTCCAGCTTTGCATAGTCTCCCCAATGACGCCAGATGCAAGTGATGAGATGTGGTTTCGTCTTTGCTCCCAACTCTAGAGCCAGATGGTGTTAGCAGCGATAATGATGAACATAAACATGATGACAGTGATCATAAGGCCTTAAAACGTTAAAGAAATGAAATTCATTACCCCATCGCAGTGTTGTTCAGAAAAGGATGAGGATGCAATATCAGGGATACCAGAGGCCACATTTTGATGCTTTGCTGGCCCAGCCGTGGGTGCTACAGTTACGTTGTGATGTGATTGCCATGAAATTTGGTGCACACATCTAGCCGACTGCTCTCCAAATTTGCCTCAAGGACAGTTGATGCACACCATATGGAATATTTGAGTTTCTTGAAAAACAGCTTAATTTTCTGACATCATCGCCAAAGAGGGTACACAGCTCAAGATGACAAAATACACCCAATGTTATGTTTTCTGTTTGTTGCACTGTTATGTTCTTTTCTGTAATCTTGCTGCTTCATTGGAAATGCATGTATGTAACATTGGCCTCAGGGGTGACTGCATCATTTGTGGGGAAAGATCATTCAGTCAGTTGTAAGCCAAAGAGTATCCTATTACTTTTCTTGGAGATTATTTCAAACTTCTTAGGTTCAATCCTATGCATTGGAGTGGAACTCATCCAGTTTCCAACCTCTCTGTGCTCCCCCTCCCACCCCAACCCTCCCTGTCGCCCTGCGTGTAGCTGATGAGGAGAAGCTGGATGAACGGGCCAAGCTGAGTGTAGCAGCCAAGCGCTCTCTCTTCAGGGTAAGGTTCAACATCAGCGTGTGTGCCCTGTCATTTCTTTGACGTTTTCTACGCATGCAGAAATATGTCCGCAGATTACATGCTGGATAGCGAGCGCAGACAAATGTGCTTCCAATCAAGGACACAGACATTGACACTACGTCTGATTTTCCATTTGGATGCCTCCGTCTGTCCTCTTCACTATGAAGCTTTTGGAGAGGAGCTCTTGGCAATCGTCCTGACTTGTATTCCTCGCAGACATGGATGAGACTAGACAGGGAATTCCAGTGGAACATTCATTTTAATGGAGCACATTTGAGGTCCACATCTGTGAAATTGACCCCCAACATGCGCTTTAGTCTCAGTTGCCTGTACTCAAGTCTGTTGTGGCCACTCTGCATGACAATACCTAGAAATTAAAACAGAGATTATTTTAATCCACTCAGTTATTATCTCTGTTTGGTCATTGCTATGGTAATTTCTTGAGTCATTTATTATCTTAATCTACTCTGGTTGCCTATTGAGTCATCTAGACCTGCTCTCACTTTCAATGCAAATAATTCCTGGTTGAATTCTACAAACCGATGTTTTACTCTTTCTCTTGTACTCCGACGACACAACACCTGAGTAATCCCCTGCTGGAATATCCCACCTGGTTTGCAGTGAGGTGAAATATAGAAAAAAAAATAGATTTTTATCCACAATGAATTTCTGTATCTTCCCCACCACTCCCACCCAGGAATTGGAAAAGAGCATCGATGGTGGAGCCCCGAAACTGCGCTCGAGGAACGCAGCGGTGGAGAGGAGGCTAAGACGGACCCAGGACCGGTCCAAAACCCAGCCTGTCACCACAGAGGAGGTGGTCATCGCCGCCACGTAAGTTCATGCAACACCCCACTGTAAACCCTCAGACTGCAGCAAAATACTACACATTTGGGGGGGGGGGGGGGAAGTATAGGAACTTGATTTCATCTTTTTTTTTTTTAAATTACTCCATTTGAAGAAGTTACATCAACAAGCTTTAGCAGCATTTTGGAAACCTAATTTGTCATTTCCTCTATTCTGAGAGTTCTGTATGAAATGAAATGTTTGACTGAGCTTCAATCCACCCTCCTCAGCATTTTGAAACACTGTTGTAGCCTGGAACGTCAGGCATTTAAACTCTCAAATTCAAGGATGCAAGGTATTCACATATCCCTCAACATAGTCGATGTTCCCCCTGTGATTTGAGTTGCCCTTCTGATTAATCACATGGAAGTCATCTGGTTCTTTCCTTCTTTGTGTGTTTCCTACATGTGTGACTGTGTCCTTTTCCCTACTATACTCTGTAGTGTCCCCACTCCCGTGCAGCAAACAGTGACTGTTCACACTGCAGTAGCACGCACCCCTAGTCCCACCCTAGTTTGCAGCCCCCTCCTACGACACAGGTACATGGCACACACATCTGCATGGGTTTGAAGGCTCACGTTCAACCCTGGTGACTAACACAAAAGCACCCCTACTGAACATTGTTCATTCGGCACAGTGTTGCTGTCATCTCAGAGTGGTGTTCTCACAGCTAAACGGCTTGAAAACACTGTGTGTGCTTGAAGTATTAGTGGGTTTTACTCCTGAGGAAATAATGTATGTAAGTCCCTGGTGGATTTGCATGTAGTGATGAGTAATTTGTTGGTGTTCTGCTGCCCTCCTGTGTGATTTGGAGGAAACTACAGGACTTTTACTTGAGATTTTATTGGCTCACCCAGAAGGCTAGAAGGGATTTACTTTATCTACCTTTTGATATATCTCATATTTTTGTTTGCAGTGGGCATGGCTCCCCATGCATGTCTAACAATTTTTTATCTTCTTGATTTCAGTATCTTTTAAATATTTTCTTGATGATTACAGTGTTCAGTCTG
Source organism: Myripristis murdjan (assembly GCF_902150065.1). NCBI lineage: Eukaryota > Metazoa > Chordata > Actinopteri > Holocentriformes > Holocentridae > Myripristis > Myripristis murdjan. Next base: position 20,699,053 of record NC_043999.1, on the reverse strand, counting down.
CATTTTTGAATAAATTTGATATAAAACACACACAGCTCCACATTGCTGTCTGCCTGAAGCATGCCACTTGCCTCTTGCTAGCCTGCATGTGCTGCTTTCATGCTTACCAGAAGTCTCGTCTCCCTCTCTCCTCCTCTCCTCCTCCCCTTGCTCTGGGTGTTATTCCCCTCCTCAGCCTGCAGGCGTCCTCGCAGCAGAGCGCCACAGCCCAGGAGCCAGTGCGGGAGGCCCAGCAGGTCCAGGATATCCAGGAGAGCCAGCGCTCCAAGCAGGTCTCCCGAACGGAGGACAAGAGCCAGAACCAGAGCCAGACTCCAGAAGAGCCTGATCTCTGCACCCTCAGCCTGGCAGAGAAGATGGCGCTGTTCAACCGGCTGGCTCAGCCTCCCACCAGGGTGACCCGCACCAGGGGGGACGCACGGCAGCGCAGGGCCAACGCCCGCTACCAGACCCAGCCCATCACACTGGGTGACATGGAGCAGGTGAGGGAGGAGCTTTCACTTCCTGTTTGATTTTACTGGAAGTCCACTTAAAAAATCTTAGTCATTCTAACGTAATCTTAAGACACATAAGTCTCCTTTACTATATCGCCTTGTTTCATTCATTAACTTGTTGCAGCGAAACACTATGTGTTGTGTGAGGGTTTTTTTTGTTTGTTTTTTTTGTTTTTTTTTTACAAAAAACAAAAAAAGTTATTCTCCCAGTTACGCCTAGTGCAATCTATCCATCCAGATTTCTGTGATTTGGCAAAGTTTCCAGTCTACAGGATCCTCCATGTCTCCCAGCACCTCGATATAATGGAGTTGGATGGGTATGCATTTGTGGAGCTCAAAAGGACAAAACTTTACATATGAAAAACTCAACAGCCCTTTCTAAAACAATGCCATGACTCCCCCTGTTGGGGACTATTGCCTGTCGAAGAAATGGCAAACTGTATCTAACCTTCCAAATTTCTGTTTGTTTGGTTGAATAGATAATTTATCGGTGTTCTAGAGGACAACGATTATGGCAGGTGTCTGTGTCATCGTCTTTGGAGAGAGCTGTTGCTGTTGAGTTTTTCCACATGTAAAATTTTGACAATAAACAAAACAGCACTCATCCCCTTGTATTGGGGAACTGGGAGCCAGGGGAGTTCACAGCACACTGGAAACCTCAGCAAATCACACCCAAACTGTCTAAATGGGTAGACAGCAATAGGGATACTGCAGTAGGAAATCAGAAAACATATTTTTATCATCTTTCAGGGACAGATTGCTCATGTATGTGTACACTGCAAAAACTCAAAATCTTACCAAGATTATTTGTCTTATTTCAAGTCAAAAATGTCTTATTACTAGTCAAAATATCTCATTACACTTAAAATAAGACATGATCACCTCAGAAGTAACTTGTTTTTAGACAATTTTCACTTGCAAATTTTGTTTCTTGTTTCTCGCTAATTTTCACTTATTTCAAGTGAATTTTCACTTTTTCCACTGGCAAATTTTGCCAATGAAACAAGCAAATTTTCACTTGTTTCAAGTGAATTTTCACTTGAAACAAGAGACAATTGTCTAAAAACAATTTACTTCTGAGGTGATCATGTCTTATTTTAAGTGTAATGAGATATTTTGACTAGGAATAAGACATTTTTGACTTGAAATAAGACAAATCATCTTGGTAAGATTTTGTGTTTTTGCAGTGTAGATTGTTTTTCCAGCTTCCCCCAGAGGGAAACACATGAACCAAGCATTGTAGCATGTATGTGTTTGTGCCCCAGGAGCCCTCAGACATAGACTTCAGTGATGAACAGGAGCTGTGTGACAGCCCGGTAGAGCGTCTGCACGTAAGATTCCCCCGTCTCGGCCGTTGCGGCTCAGCAGTTGCCATGCTCTTTGCCTGAGACAATGAAGGCTGATGGCATCACACTTGGCAGCTCTCAGAAGTGGCCACATGCCTCTTATTGTGAACCGAGGCCGATCATTTCCTTGCTGGTCCATCTCGATGCCGTGTGATTTCACTATGAGTGTACTGCCTATATCACCGCATGGCCCCCGCTTGTAAGTCAGTGTGACTCAGTGGCAGTCTTGTGGCTTTACCGGAGTGAGCGTCAGTCTCATCATCATGCTGCTGTGTCAGTGAGGAGGATGTGATGTGTGGATGGATGGATCCTGCTCACCATATTTCAACAAGGCACGCGCATGAAAGAAGCCTCTGTGCTGGAGGAGAGGAGGACAAAAGAGTTGAAGCCTCGTCCACCAGCGAATGGACTGAAAGCAGCGACTTGTCATCAGCTCATTTGAACGGCAACTGTTTCAGAGAGGAGGGAGAGAAACCAAATTACCATTAGTAGTCGCTAATTGAGGATATTAAAAGAAAGACTACAAGAGCAGAGAGTCTGGAGAAAACAGTCAGACTTGAAATATGTCTTTATGTGGCTGGTGTTACGCGGTAAACACCTCTCATTGATACTTGTTTCTCTGTTCAGCTTGTATCCTTGTGGTTATGATCAAAGCTTTTGTTGTCGGTCGGTTGTGAATTTTGCAACTGTGTCTTTTGGCTACAGCTGGATGCATTGTGCCTGCGGTTTATATGTAGTTGCCTCTGGGTAGGTTGCTGGCATGGCTTTGTGATGTGAGCTGTAGCTGACCGGGCAGATAGGCTGCCCTTTGATGCACAGGAAGTGCAGTGAGTCAGCCAGTGATTAGTCAGCTTGAATTTCTACCATTGTGCTGGTGTCTTGCCTGACCTTTTTCTCAGTGACATGGAAGCCTCGGTGCTAGGGCTGCTTCCCCTGCCCTGAGCTGACCTACTTCTTTGTTTCTCTCTCCCTCTCTGTCTCTCTCTCTCTCCCTGTCTGTTTTTTTGTGGCACACAGCTGCAGAACGGCGCAGGCTCCAGGTTCGGCCACCTCTCTTCCTCGTCCTCCTCCTCTGCTCTGAGACCAGGAGGCACAGTCTCCACTGACCACGCCGGAGACATCCATCTGACTCGAGTCGGAGCCCCCGCCGAGCCCCGCGACCCCCCTCGCCACCCCAGCCCTTTGACCCAGCCGACAGAGGGGCCAGTCTGGAGGTCCCTGGCATCCTCCGACCACCAGGCTCACATCATCCAGGGAGAGGAAGCTGATCTGGGAGGAGGGAAGAGGAAGCTGCCCTCTCCTGAGGGAGCAGCCAGACAGGGCGGCCTGCCCCAGCCCCGGGCTGGAAGAGAGAGAAGAGAGGAGGAGGAGGAGGAGCAGTGGTTGGCCAGGGGGAGGGGAGACGGAGCTGTGTGGAGCTCAGACAGCCAGACGCTCCAGAAGAGACAGGAGCAGAGAGCCTATCTGAGGGAGGAACTACACTACCCAGGCAGCCACAGGAGCAAGGCCACCAGCGGAGGTAAGAGCAGCACATTGGCATGGAAATTGAGGGAGCAATCTGAGCTGTTTCCACGTTCTTTTTTTCAGTTATGCAGAGATTTCTTCGTTGCTGTTGGCCAGAGGTCACACCTCAATGTGACATGCTCTCTCCCTTTCATACTTTCTCTCTTTATTTCTCTTTGTGAAGCGGTGAATGAGAGACAAAGTCCTGTATGGGAATTTCCTCTTTAGCATTTTGACAGATTACTGTAGCTGAATGTGACATCCTGTCTTTCCCTCTTGACCCAATTACAGCAAAATCAAGCAGCGTTTATTATTTTATTGTTATTATTTTCTTGTGAACAGAATTAGCCTTTGCCAGTTTTATACTTTTTATTTGATCCATTTTTGTAATGAAATAAATGCTAGACTGCACAGGGAACAGTGCAGTAAAAATCATGTAGCTTGACTTGTCTTTTGACCACAAGAAGTTGTAAGAAATTCACTGCTAACCAGCTGGTAGAGGGACACTAGTATTCTTCTTCCGTGTAGTTATTGGTTTCTGCTCTTAAACATCCCTGAAACAGTTGTGTTGCAGGGTAAGTGAATGAACTGAGACTTCTGTAAGTATTTAAAGGGCAAGCTTTGAGAAAAAAAAATAGATGAACCGAAGAGACAGTCAACAACTCAACTTTAATTAAACCACATTTCCTGTGTTTTCTGTGAAAATGTGACTGCATGCAGGTTGTGGTTTGCAGGCTTTCCCTCATTTGACTGAGCAGAAGTGACTTGTTGCGTCAGTGTGTATCGGCGTTTGGCACAGAATCAGTCAGATGAAAGATGTCAGAGGCTAGACAGAGAGGGGAGAGGACTCGATCTATTGACGGGAGCTCGGGGAGCTGGGACAGAAACAAAGAGGAGTAGGGATGCGTAGACAAAGAACAGGCTGCAGCGCTTCAAAGTAAAAGCCTCGGAGAGAGCTACAGTGTGTGTGTGTTACTTGGTCGATGTCAGCTACGCAACTTGAACAAGGAAGGCCAGAGAGTCAGAGTTAGAGCTGTGAAATGTGTGTGTGCTGCTTCTCACCAGCAGATGAGAGCCTCTTGGTAAGTGTGAAGGTTTTTTTTTCCTACGCTGCTTTGTGCTGCTGAGTTTGCAGTGTGTGTGAGTGACTGAGCGTGAGAATGAATACAGTGTGTTTATGCAAGCTTCGCATCGGCCGTGCAACTTGTGGAGTATCCTGGGATTCAAAGAGTTGTATTCCAGAAAAAGAAAGTCAAGGATGTTGCTGTAGAGATTCAGGGAAGTCAGGGAATATCAGATTTTCCTTTTCTTCACAGCATATAGCTGTACAGGACTACTAACCCCTTTTAAATGTTTTTAGGTCATGGATGTGCTCTGACATAGTTATGGAAAGTCATAGAAAAGTCATGAAACTTGTGCAGCTGCTGCTCCAACCTACCGCCTAGTAACATTGCACTCTCTCATCCCGTGTGTGCAGAGCTGCCGGAGTCCGGGGTGGTAACATCTAGAGCCGCGTCCGGTTCTCCCAGGAGTGTGTGTCAACCTCAAGCAGCGGACACATTCGCAGACGGCGGCGGATACACACTCAGCCTGGTTCAACCTGTGCAAGGAGACGAGCTGACAGACGCAATGACGGCCAGACAGATGTCCATCAAAGAGAGGTGAGCCCTGTGCTGTTGTCAGTGCACTCGTTAATTTACTTAATATATGTTTCTGATGCTGTGTGTTGATTAGAAAGTTGATCGGCTGTGTAACATCAATCTGACAAGTAATAATCTCATTTTTTGCATGCATATCCAATATTATTCCATACTTTACTTTTGTTTTTAACAGATCTCAAATACTTTTAGCTTAACTTTGCATTCAACACGGCTCAGATGGCACTAAATAAAGCTGAAAAACCTACAGGGTTCAGGGATGAGACATACAGAGAATCTCTGAATCCCTCAATGAAATGTAGGTTAGAGCGAGAGAGAGAGAGAATGAGATGATGAGCCTGACAGAGAGAGAGTTAGTGGGTTATTAGTTTGTTATTTTGAGACGCTCCTGCTCCTGGGCTCCCCGACACGAAGGCACACAGTGATATTAACAGCAGCAGCAGCAGGTTGGAGCGCTGTCGTGACAGAGCTAGCAGGGACAGAGCAGGCCTTCCTTTCCATATCAAAGCTCGTCAGTGTGATGCGGCTCTGCTGAGAACCCAAAACGTGACAGACATTTTCACCGCTCGCAGCCCCGGCGGTCGTTCCAGCTTTCTCAGTGTCATCAGCCGCTCGAGCTGCTCATTTAATGACAGTGAGGCTACAGTATCATGGCAGTTTCATTTAGGCGTGCTGAAGGCGATTCCTTTGATATACTAGTGACCGCTCATTCTGCATAGTCTGATTCTGTGTTTCTAACCTTGTTCCTCTGCCCAAGAGGGAGCGGGGAATCTGGGTTAGGCTGTAACTCTGGCTGGTGCTGTTAACCATCTCTGCTCTTCGTTAAAGAGATACTGTAGATTGCACATGAAAAGCAGCCAGTTGTGGGGAAAAAATGCGATTTGTGGTGTTGGTAAAGGCATTTTGTTTAGTCATAGAGTGCACCGTGCTTTCGTGCATGTCATTTGCGCTTTCTGCCAATCAATAAGCAAACAAATTGAAGTCAAGTATTGGGCTCAGCAACAAATGAAATGATTACATAAGTCCAGTTATGTCAGCGGAGAGTAGTAACAAACACAGGCATCAGGGTGCCGTGAGGCTATAAATTGATTGGTGACATAATGGAATTACATGTGCTTCAAGAAATTAGTGAGACGGTGTGGGTGTGTGTCGGTTTTCGTGTATGCAGCCATTGCTGTGTATGCGTTTTACATACTTGTGTCACATCTCGCGCATTCTTTCACCAAGTCAGTGCGTCTTTGAGCCTCTCCCTCTTAAAAGGATTTCACTGTATGTGGGACCGGGGTGGGTGTGGGGGGGGTGGCTCTACTTTCAACTGAATCCCAGATACAGCTGGCCATGGCCATTCAATGTTACTTTTATCCTGTTTTTTTGGCGTTTTTGTGAAGCCCTAGGCCAGAACAGGACGTCCCCTCACTGGGTCACAGAAGGGTGGTTGTAAGAGGGGCAGAGGGCGCTGCCAACGCCCCACCACCCCTCCCCCCACGTATTTCTGTCAGCTCGTCTGCTCCTAACTGAAAGATGAGAGCTCATAATTGGACGTTTGTTCTGTATACAGTATGCTTCACTATGTGTTTTTGTGCTCCTCCATCTGTATATGCTTCATATGTAATCCCAGTTTACAGGGTAAAAAAGAACCAATTCTGTAATCCTAAACATTTTGAAGTGCAGTATAGCCTACAAAACCTAAATTCCAACAGGAATATTACCATACCTGTCCCAAGCTGAGAGCTTGTCATTTGTATGCTGTGTACATTGTATTGTGTGCAGTGCAAGCCAAAGTCACTTACTTTGTTGGCAGCTTGTCTCACCAGTTCTGCTAAATTTTATTCAGTGGATAAAATGAAATCCCAGCATTTTGTCTTGTGCTTTAACTCCCCCTTTGGAAACAAACCCTAAAAGACAGTAGAAGCTAAATAGCTAATGCTCTGCTCAGCTCAGGTTACATTGACTGACATCTCTAAGTGATGTTTATGCCTGAGTGTACTCTAGCTGTCACCGATGTGTTTATCCATGTTCCAGAAATGTACAGTATTTGTATCTGTGGCTGCTAAATGACACGCTGGCTGGCTCTGTTTAGTGTCTGCAAGCTTGATTGAAAAGGGTCTGGCGGGGGAGCATCTGCGACCCAAACTTGGATAAGACTTCATGCTTGCTGTTTTTTGTTGGCGCCAGTGTTGTGACAAGGCTAGATAGAAGCTAATGGGAAGCACGCTCCAAGTTATTGCAAGTGCTAGCCCAGCTGCAAGGAGAAATAACTTTAGAGTAGCCCTGTGATGGTGGATCATCATATTAGTATCTGCGCTGGATCAAACTAGAGCAGTGAAGCCAACTTTTTTTCAAGAAGAGCAGCTTGAAGAGCGGCTAGAAGCCACCGGATGACATCATACACTAATCTGCATATCAAATTATGTTAGAGTCCCCGCTCAGTGCAGGGAGGAGCCTGCCCTGAAAAACCACAATGTTGGAACACAGTTGTCAAGTTGGTGTTATGGAGTGAATGTGAGAGCAGTCATAACATATTGTTGCATAAGAGAAGTATAATTTCCACGAAGTACACATCTGTGACTGTATAAACATAAATCTTAATATTTTGCTTATTCTAGCCACAAGTAAGAACTATATCGCTGGGCTGGAGAACGATTCTTATTGATGATCAAATGTAAAAGATTTCTTGAACATTTAGACTTTTTATTATAATGATGTGTTGCTGCTGTGTTATTAAAAGACATTTAGAGCAGTGGTTTTCAAACTCTTTGTGCCCAAGACACACCTGTGTTCATATCTGTACAAACTAGCCTCTGTAACGTTATCACTCTTATGACTCTGTAAATGTTTATTTCTACTGACTAATGCCAGTCAGCTGTATGAATCTTGAATTTTTTATCAGCAAAGTAATTCAAGAATTCATTCATTCTTAAGCTTATTGCTTAAGAATGACTTTTCAGATTCTCCCAAACTGAGACCAGATTTTTGATACCATTTTCACATCTGCACGTCCTGTGCAGTGCACCTCTGGACGTCCAGCATAAAGACCTAGCCTAGCTCCATCAAAGTGAAAAAGTAAACTCTACAGCAACTCTGTATGCTAATTAACAACAAATGAAAATGGTATCAAACATCTGGTCACTGTCTGAGTAAAGAAAAACTGGTATTTTGCCCAAAACTTGGGAGTATTCCTTTAAGCATACTGTACATATTGAAACTGCGGTTTGTCTTTCTTCTCTCCCCACTCTCTCTCTCCCTCCCTCCCTCCCTCTGCTCCTCAGACTGGCGATGCTGAAGAAGAGCGGCGAGGAGGACTGGAGGAACAGGATCAACAAGAAGCAGGATGTGGTGAAGGTGGCGGTGGGCGAATGCCACGCTCAGCTCTGGGAGGTGGAGCAGAGTTTCAAGAAGAAGGTAACCAGCTGATGTGCACACTCACTGAGGGCTGTGAACAGATGAGCAGACACGCCAAGCCGCAGACACACACTGTCCTGTGCCATGCTCATCAAGCAGATATGGACGCGCGCTGTGTTCAGTGTCACATGGGAAAAACAAAAGCCATGATCTTCCTCCCCGAAACATTTACACATACAGCTCAATTCAGCTTCTCAGAAGGAAATAGTCCTTGGGAAGTAAAGGGTTGGTGACAGATCCCAATAGTCAGACATCACCAGAAGGAAATATTTTAAAAGATGACACTAACAAAATACACGATTTTCATCAAATAAGTCTTTTTTTTTTTATTCCAGTTCTTACAAAATACCTTAGTTGGACACAGTTTTGTCATATTTTTTGTTTGTTGTTGGCATGGTGCTGTCTGTTTTGCTGTAACACGTGAACTGAAAGGCATCACTTGCTACATGCATGTGTGTTTTGGCGTGAAATGGCTTATTGAGCGCAGCCCAGTTCCACATAAATCTTCAATCGCAGCATCTTAGCGGCTTCAAACGAGTTCAAACGCGTGAACACTTCCAAGTCGTTACTTTTAACTGTCACGTCATTCCAACGATTTTTCCCATGTGACTTGAACGCAGCACCAATATAGCGGCAGCGACATGCCACTGAGGCTCTGGTAATTTGATCTGATCCACTCTGTGCGGTAGTTATGATAACAAGTTACCATGACCTCTTCCGTTTTCTGTGCCAGCCTTTGAAGCCAGGCTGTTCATTATGCAGAGTTCTGAAGATGCACATCATCTATTTTTTTTTCTTTTCTTTTGCTGCCATGTAACACTGGAGTCAAAGGGATTTAAAAATTGCCTATATAGCCATTAAATAAAATGTTTTACAGTAGATGCACACAAAGGCACGTGGTAACAAGCCTGGATATCTCTAAACAGAGAGGTTGTGTGTTGTCTTTGTGTGTGGCTTTTCTTTTTGATCTGTCTGTTTCCTCTCTCCTGTCACATGTAAGAGCTTTTGCATGTTGTCACGCTTTGATTTCATCAGGAAGTCCAGGAGTCACGTTTATCTATTCCAGTGGCAGTTTTACACTAAATGGTAGATAACCTAGCATCAGCATCATTCTTGTTGTGTTTCATGCATGCTGTTTTCATTCTGTAGAAACTTCATTTTTCCTCTGTAATATTAATGTTACATAATTCTTCATAACAGTGGGTTTGATTAGTTTTAGTTAATATCAAGGATTACTGTACCTTAAACCTAATATGCCTGAACTTACTCTACACCATACTAACCCAGTTCTGTTGTGATTTACAGGACTGAAGTCATCAGTATACAGTCTGTTGCCTCATCTTGATATTTAAATCACTTACGGAGATTAAAAGCATTTTTTTTTTATTAGAGAAAAAGTAACATAATGTATTTGCGCTTGGAGATGACACCTGTACCATATCATGACTTAACTCTTCTTTCCAACTAAACCTCTGTTTTGTTTTGGTTTTTGTCAGGCCCGTCTTTAACTTTTTCTTTTTCCTTTGAATGCACGTCTCATGTAACCTCTCATTCTTCTGTTTGCCTTTGTCTCTGTTTTGCATGTCCTTTTCCTTTAAAAATAAACCTGATTTCATCCTCTGCATGGTGAGCGTGGTTCTGTGTTGACATCCACGGTGTGTTTTTGGAAGGGAGGGCCGGGGCGGGACTGCACACATACCTCTCTGTTTGGGAATATTCACAACAGCGCAGATGATTCCGTGAAGCAGGACGGTTTTGTTTTCGACTGCTTATCTGGGTTTGTTCAGCTTTGCTGGACGGATCAGCTTTGCAAATTCTGTAGCTTTTTAATTAATTTAAGGTCAGGAAGATTTTTTTTTTTTTCCCCTGACGCCTTTGTGAAAGATCAGACACACTGGGTTTGGTTCGCTTTTTCCGGGCCTTTCCCACAATGATTAAGGAGGTGAAAGAAAGGCATAATGTTTTAATCAAAACATGAAAACGGACTCCTTAATCAAGTTCAAGGACTGGCTTATGGTTCTAGCTGAGGTCAGGGGGAAGGACAGTTGTTGTTGTTCATCTTGTTTTCATCCTCCCATTCACCGAAGCCAGTGGACCCAATTCAGGCAATATCCTGTTTTAGATCAAAGAACAAGGACAGTAAAGATTAGGCAAACACAAAACTGAGCAGGCTGGAGCAAATGCCAACAATTAAGGATATAAAGACTCCCATTGTTCTGTCCAGTAATGCCAGGTTTTGATGGAACTGGCACTACTTTAGCTTGTTAAACCCCACATACTGTCGACTTCAACCCAAAGAGTAAGTACTAATCTACAATCTACTAAAGGGGCCTTTAAAAATACAACTTCAGATATTTAAGATGTGGAGGATGCAGGGGGAACTGTTTGTGTGATCCATGGTATGGTTCAGTGAGAGAAACTGAGTGTCCAGAAAACATGTCCCTTTTCTCCTCCGGCTGCTTGTCTATAGGATGATGAAGCACCGATGATGATCGATGAGTACGCTGTGTCCGATCAGCTCTGGGTAAGGCCACGTGCAAGGCCAGAATCACACACACACAACACTGAGGTGGTATTTATCAAGTATATTAAAATTGTGTTAGCAATCTAAATGTAACACTTCCTGGGCAATAACCCTCTCTTGATAAATACAAATCCTAGTGTAACACACACGCACATCTTGTGTGTGTATCAATGTGGTGACTCTGTGTGTGTGTGTGTGTCTGTGTCCCGTTTTACAATCATGGTGACGGTGTTGCACTAATGCTGGTGTGTGTGACCTCCGAGTTGCTCTAATTCATCCCACCTCTGCTCGCTGGGTTTCATAATCATGGGTGCTTCAGGTATCTTACATACGGGTTGTGTGATCTGATGTCTTTTCTCTGTTTATTTGTTAAAACGTTAAGGATCGGTCCTGAAACTTAACTCACTTTAACATCTTTGCTGAAAGCTGATCTACACCGCATGACTTTGGTAGATATTTAATGGTAAAGTGAAGGATGTGTGACAGCAGGAGACTGAAACCCCCATCCCTTTCCGAGTCTCATTCATTCCCCGCCAGAATTGTTGTGGATCCATGAAATATAATCCAAACAGTTTGGCATGCTTTTCTGTTTTCCTTTCCCCATTTGCCCTCCTTTCCAGCTGCTTCTACTCTTGACTGTGTCCTCTCTCTGCACTCTGTGTGTTTCCACTTTCCATGGCTGTACCTCGATAGGAGCCAGTCTTTGCCTCTACTTTCACCCCCTCTCCTGAGCCCCCCCTCCACACCTCTCCGCCCAATGAGCCGGCCAACCAGGTAGGAAGACACACCAGGTCTTGCTGCTTGTGAAGCCTTCCCTTTTGCTTGCTTGCTCACAAGGCTTGGGCCAGTAATCTGATAATATCGAATATCACAATATTTGTGGCCATATGCAACATTTTCTACAAAGTGGCTGCAGCCTTTGCAATAAAGGATTTGATTCAGCATTGATTAATTTCCCTGACTTCTTGTTTCCCTTAACTTCTATTTGATTTAAAAAAAAAAAAAAAAAAAATGTTGAATTATTGGTGCTGTAGCTAGTGGCAAGTTGAGTAACAGTAATAGGATGCAAGGATAATTATGATTACACACGTGACAATTGTGATTAATGAGCAACACACGTACATATTGGAGAAAAGGAACAGGAATATTAAAACCTGGATATTGCCCAAGTCTACAGCTCAGTTCCCCGCCTGAGTAGTTAAACTCTGAAATCCAAACACAAATCACAGATCTCCTCTTAGGCCTTGCTTTGATGAAATGATTGGGCACAAGTTGGAGAGTGTGCATTAATAAAGGTCTGTCAAACACCCAGTAAAGACAGTGGAGTCGCTATACAGGCATACCTACATTGTTAACTGCCCTTACATACTTACATATTAGAGCTTTCCTTCCCAAACACTGGGCTGTCTGAGCTTTGCTGCTTCCTCATCTGCAACCACATTGAGCAAAATCTTTCTGGCGAGAGTACACGGTGGTCTGCAGCGCTCACCAACCCTCCGCAGCCCCCCCCCCAGCTCCTGTGGTATGCCGCTAAATGTTTGCCGAATACAAGCTCCCATCACTTTCCCAAAGCTCTGCTACATGCCTGTGAAGCAGCATGGCAGCCCCCTGCAGAGTTTGATGCTTGAGGCCAGTTGATAGGTTGTCTTCAGGCAGCTGCTCTCTCATCTTTTCATCCTCATCCCTCTCTCTTACCTTCATCATCCCAACCTCTTCCTCTGGTCGTGAAGGCCACCAGACATCCCAGGCCACTACAGGTGGATGAGAGACACCCCTGGAGACGGAAGGTGACCCACCGGCTCTGCTAATGCCATACACAGCCCTCTCACTTGTGTGGGGTCGTTTACTCCACCCCTCCTGCTGCAGCCCGCGCACACAAGTGCAATAGTTGAAGCAGCACATTGTGTTGCAGCTCACAAGTTGTGGTACTAAATGAGTTTGTTACTAAAAACAGGCTGGTCTCTATGTTGTCTTGGCAGTGACATTGATTTCATTCACTTTAATGGAAAACTGTAAAAAAGAGTTTAATTCTAAATCTTGAGTGTAATCCGCACTGGCAGGGACATCAATGCCTCAGAGTCCTGTGCTTCGCCTCAGTGTGAATTACATAACCGTCTACCAGCAGAGTAGACAAATAAACACTTTGTTTGTCGGTAAGGGGTTATTTTACATGTAAGGCAAGGAGTGATGTGCTCTGTCCATTCGTGTCATTGCTTACTTTCTTTGTTGCCGAGTAAATTTGGCATATTCTAAAAGGAAAAATCCACCCTAAAACACTTGAGCACTGTTTGTAAAATGGCCATTTGCATTTTTTTTCTTTTTGATGCTGTGTTTTTCTTTTCTCCTATGGATAACTTAATATTTCAGCACAGCTACCATGTAGTTTAATAGATGAAAAAACTCTAAGCAAGGGTTTCTTTCTAGACTCACTGTTTTGCAACAAGCATACAAAAGTAAATCCATTGCAGAAAAGGCAGAGATGCAGTTTCCCCACTGGTAGTAGCCTCAATACAGCAGAATGCAATGCAGCCACAGGATGTGTTGAGGTAAGAATAACTCAACTAGAAAAACGCCAGCTCTCTTATATTACATTACATCCCACAGGTAAATAAAACACTCATTCTATGGGAGGTGTTGAAAGGTGCTCTGGGAAATGTAGGAAATCACCAGCTGAAGAGGCTAGACAGGGCAGGTTGAGGCAAAGTGGGTACAACAAAAACAAATACCCACACTTCATCACAAAATAAGTTGTGGAATGCATTGAACATCATAGGTTGGTGATAAATAATGGCAATATGTAACGGTGAAAGAGTATCCAAAGGTGGATTTTTCCTTCCAACACGATTCAGTATGATTCACTTGACTGTAACGTTACCTCCTGTAACGTTTCCTCCCCTCGCTCTCTTCCAGAGGATCGCTGAAGGTGAGATGGAGAGTGAGCGGATCGAGGCTCATATGTCCATCCAGGAGAGGAAGCAGCTGATAGTGGCCAGAGAGGAGGCCTCGAAGAGCAAGGGCAAGGGAGCCGCCAACGACTCCACCCAGTTCACCGTGGCCGCCCGCATGGTGAAGAAAGGTCCGAAGACAAACTATTCTCCACCATCGATCTCTTTCTTTGTCTTTCATAGGCAAAGGCAGAATTGTAAAGGCGCTCAATAAGCTCAACCAGGGGGATCGTAGTCACAATTTTCTGCCCTCATTTCCCCAAATCCCCCTTCTCATTTAGCTACTGAAGGAAAATAACTCCCCTGTTCCCTCGGATCAGCTCCTGTCCAGACACACCATCCTGAAGTCGCCACTGGGAGGCCCCCGCTCAAGCAGAAAATTATTTAATGGTTGGCCTGTTATCCTATTAGTGTCAGACGAGGCCAGAGGGGGCGGCGGGCTTTATTTGTGTTCAGGGAAGTGTTTGGTTGGTAGGTTTAGGCAGATTACCGCTGATGGAGGGTGGCACAGGAAGGATTAGCATCAGAACTGATGGCGGCAGAGCGATGCACTCAAGCCTCAGCTTCAGGGGCGTTCTAGATCGCGCTTCCTTCCCTTCCCACTCCCTGTGAAGCTAATGTTGACAGCACTAGTTCCAGTGTTTGTTTACTACTACTTGGTTAGGAACATGCTACACAAACAAACCTTCACTTCTGCCTCAGTGCATAACCATGTGTCATTTGAAACATTTAGCATCCAGTTGCCCCTGGGTTCTCAATAATACAGAGGTTCCTCCCTGTTAAAGTTTAAATGTGTTTACTTTACCATCGTCTGGTCTCAGTGGAGGTTGGAACATTCAAAGTGTCTTTGTATACTTAATTAGTATGCTCATTATGCGCACGCACCTGCTCTTTGGTCTATGAAGACAATCGCTGCAGTGTTCTCCCTTGCCCTAGTTTATAATATTCAAGAAAATGTTGACTTTTACACATATTCTATAATTTAGTAATGTGGCATGTGGTGGATACAGAGCAGAGTAACCATGTGAGCTTATTGGATCATTCGTTGTTAATGCCTGTGTGTGTTTGTGCATCAGGGCTGGCATCACCCTCTGCCCTCCTGTCTCCAGTGCCATCCAAGCCCAAGACAGGCACCCCCGCCATCTCCAAACCACAGGAAGGTCAGTTCTGCCCCATTTCTTTCCCCCCTTGTTCTGTCTAACTTTTTATCTTTGGTGCCTCTGACTACACTCTCGTGACTCTCTGCCTGTCACGTCAAGCTGCCGTCATGTGAAGCCATTCAGTTCGGGCCCCATGCGGATTTAGACTTAATGACATGACGATGTTATGCTCTCCGCTGTCACCAGATGCGCATTTGGCCAGACTAACTGTATACACATCTCACTAACTGATAATGTGCTAAACTGAGTTGGAATCCTGATTTGATTTACGTTCATGAGTCGTCCATGTACAAGACATTCAGCTTCAAGTTTGTCCTTGGCTACAGAATTGACTGGTTTTCAAGTTTTTGTGTTTCATAAATGGCATTTGGACCCTATGTAATTCATTGCCTTTGCTTCTCTTTTAAAAGACATGGAGGAGCTATCTGATAATGAAGGTGTATTCCCATTTCTTTTGGTGTTGCACTGTATGCAATGTCCATCATCATCAGTATCATGAATATCATCAACACTAATGTGGCTGATGTTGCAGTGATGCTTCTATCAGGTTGCCAGTGCTTGATGGAATTAAAGTTTTGGGATAGTGTTTACTTGAATAAAAAATGCATGAGTGCAAAGTGGGGGGAAAGGCATATTTACATCAAACAACACTATTCCATTGAATGGCTGTAACTCTGCTTGTGACTGACAGTTGTGGTGACCATCTATTGATCCGTTCAAATTAACTTGAATGTGACTGTATGCATCTACCCATGCTCAGTAGTTGTTCAAGTCACCTGAAGTCCTCAGTGATGTCAAACGTGACTTCTGAACAGCGATCTGAGACTGCCTTGCCTGTTCAGAGGTGTGAACTGTGCTAAAGTGAAATGCGCTGTAACTTCATGGGTCTAACTGCTGTGTGGCTGTGCAGAAATCAAGGCCATCCCAGATCTGAACCTGGAGTCAGACAGGAAGCTGGATAAACTAGAGTCCTTCCTCGGCAAAATCAACAGTAAAGGTCAGTCTCACTACACGCTTTGAAAAGCTCATCATGTCTCAGATCAACCACACACTTTACAAATATTTCACCATTCACCCACACATAACTGATTAGACATTATCATCAAAGATTCAGTATTTTATTTATGATTACATTATAGCTTTTTGTCAATACATTATTTTGTATACTTGTCATGTGTGGCAACAGTGCAGTATGTTGACTGCATGAATCTGCATGAATCTGCATTGGCGATTGTGTTGCATTGTTCCGTTTACAGATGTATCGCTGATGCATATGTTGGATATGTTTTTTGTATGGATATGAAAATAAACTAAACTAAAATAGATTTCCTCTGAGATTTGTCTGAGACTTTTAGGAGTTAGTCGATATAAATCATAAGTTGCAGTGTAAATGTGTGTTTTAATGCTGTAACCAAGACCCACATGTAATCAGTTTCATCTCAGTACATCTGACCTTACAGTCTTTGCAGCCATAAATGCACAGCTAATTGAATAAGACCTTACCTGTCTTGTTCCTCTCCAGTGTCCGGGCTGCCCGAGGCTACCATCACAGTGACTGAGAAGAAAGTTAAGGAAGTGATGAGCCTCGAAGACGAGACCTTCTCCAAGTTCTACCGCCATGTGGAGGACCTCCCCTCCGTCTCCAGCCAGGTGGAGATAGACGATGACTTTGATGCCATCTTCGGCCCCCAGATGCCAAAGTAAGCTCTCATGGCTACAGATTAAAAGAATACCTCATCCAAAAACTGTATATTTGGTATCATTTACCCACCCTGAGTTGTCTTGAATGTCCAGTGGAAAATATTTAATTTGATGCTTCACAGAGAACAAAGGTTCCAAAATTTGTTGCCATTTCTGCTAGAACGGGATTGATCGGCATCAAAATGGATATTGAAAGCATCCGTTTCAAATTCTCAAACTTTTTGTGCATCGTAATCCAGGTCTTGACTGTTCAGTATGTCCCAAACGGAGATAACTTTGCTTTTTTCCAAATAAACCGTTTACCGAGAATGCCAGATCGTCTGTGTGTCAAGTTTGCAAGCTCACCGAACTGAAGGCCCGTCTTTGGCTTGCTAGTTGGCGAGGAATTCTGCTCTCTGCTTTACTGATGTTTCTAACCACAAGTGTCATTGTACCCAGTGGAGTTGAAACAGACATTTTCTTACTCTTTTTACTACTGTTTGTCGATGATCAGCTTGTTTTCACTGGACATTCAAGGTAAATAAAGGTGATTAAATAATCCTCTAAAGGTACTCTTAATGTTTTCATAAATGGTTTTCATTGCTTAGGAACAGTAGAGTCTTTTCTTTTTAGTCGTGTGTCCCCAGTTCTTTCCCTCTGTGAACCATGACCTCTCACTCGTGACCCTTCACCTCTGACCCTATCCCAGGCTGACCTCTGAGATGGTGCAACACAAGCGAGCGGTGCGGCCGGCACGTAACGTCCAGTCATCCAGAAACCCTCTGAGGATGCTGGCTGCCAGGGAGGACATCAGACACGAGTACACAGAGCAGAGACTCAACATCGGCCTGCTGGAGAGCAAGAGGATGAAGGCTGAGAAGAGTGAGTGAGGATGGATGGATGGATGGATGAGGAGCTGGAGAATGAATGAGACAGATCACTCTGGGATGTGACATGTGACAGGCTCTTTCAGTGGGGGAGCTGTTTGGCCAGCATTTGCTCAATTTGTTATGCATCATGAATGCCTTGGCATGCTCAATTGGCAAAATAAAAGGCTCCATAAACTCTGAATATCAATGAAATTCAATTCTCGAATGTTCAAAAATAAAATCCCTGTATTAAATAATTTGACCAATTTGTGTAGGAAATCCAATTGTTCAGCCATCAGCCTCCACTCATGGCTGGTCACTTGGCAGCACAACTTGCAGATTTTCAATAAACTTGGTAATATTTTGGTAATCTTGGTAATATTAGTGTAACAGCGTATGAAGAGCTCAGAGTTTCGCAGGTCATGCAGATGTACATGGCACAAGAACAACACGCCCTGTCACTACAAAGGGAATAGGGCCAGAGACAGTGCAAGACATAGCCTACAGTAAGCTACAAATATCCCTCACAGATATAGTAACACACCCACATATAAAATCATACATACTGAATCTATACGTCACTTCTCTGTGTTGTGAATTAACCCACACAAGCCTCATGGGGGATAAACTGACCTACATTTGGGACTCGTCTCGGTTTCCTGCCATTGTGCGGAGCAGTCCTCAAAAGCCCAGGCTTGTTTTTGTACCTTTGTGGACTTCACGTGCTCTGCAGCTTTTTTTGGGAGTGACATCACAAAACCCACAAAGCCAAAGCCAAGTTACTCTCGACATCTGCCTTAATCTCATTTGACAGCAGTAAAAACATGCAGTAATGTCTCTACAGTGTTCTATATTTGGTGAAGCAACATGGAGGCCTGAGACTGAATGGAAACTGCGTGAGAGCGTCTGTATGGCCGATGTCTCAAAAATCTGCATACAGGGATAAAATGTAATCATTTCAAGCTCTAGAGGTCACTTGTCAGGGTGATCATGGTTAGTAGTTTGGCAGCTCAGGTGCCTTTATAGTCAGACTCTGGGTGTTTTGCCTTCTCATCACCCCTCCCCTCCTCCCTCTCCTCTGTCCCGTTTACTGCAGTGAACAAGAACTCAGGTTTCTCTGAAGTGGCCCTGGCCGGTCTGGCCAGCAAGGAGAACTTCAGCAGTGTCAGCCTGCGCAGCGTCAACATCTCCGAGCA
Source organism: Myripristis murdjan (assembly GCF_902150065.1). NCBI lineage: Eukaryota > Metazoa > Chordata > Actinopteri > Holocentriformes > Holocentridae > Myripristis > Myripristis murdjan. Next base: position 20,680,276 of record NC_043999.1, on the reverse strand, counting down.
GACGTCCAACAACAGCGCCGTGCCATACAAGAAACTCATGCTTCTGCAGGTCAAAGGTCAGTGGAGTGGACAGACCACCCCAACTGCACATAAACACATAGAGCTGCACTCACCAGGCTCAATGTAGTTGTGGATTCGTTTTTATTTTTATATATATATTTTTTTCTTTTTAATGTCAGTTCAGTCTTTAGTTTAATGTACCAGCCTCACACTCCTATACCTTAATTTGGTGATTTTAGTTTAGTTTTTGTTTAGTGCAAGTGTGGTTTTGCTAAGAATGATGTTTTTTTAAAGGTATACTGATGGAATTTCAGAACAGGTGTTTTGTATGTGTTTGCGACAGGTATTGTATGAGATTAATAACTCATAAATTATTTTAAAAATGTATTTACATACACATTTTTCATTACATCCTCATCTAACGTCAGTGAAATAATAATAAAAAAAAAAACTTGCCAAATATATGTTGTGCTTTTTTCCAAAAGTCAGGAACTCAACGCATTTTGAGCATATTTTTATTTTAATTTACCGTCACCAAGAAAAAGTTGTTTTACTCTCTCATTTATCAATAATTGTAACTCCCAGTTTTCATCTTAGTTTATGATAATAACCTTGACTCTTCCACACACTGCAAACCATTTTTCTATAGGTAATAGAAAACACCAACCCCTTAATCTTACCTTCTATGAGGGGACTATTGTCATCTTTCCACTTGCCTGTCTTTTTAGAGATCAGCAGTGCTCCATAAAACAGTAGAGCTGCAGCTTCGGCATGCAGACATCGTACAGATCTTTTCACTGCCAGAGACACTCTGGGGATCAGAGTGCTATCTGTTGGGATGCTGATAATGGGCACGTTCCTAGGTTGTCACGCTGCACCGAGAAATGTCTCTTGCAGTCCTCTGTGAAGCCACTGCCCTAGAAAAGTGAAATTGAGGGCAGGCCATACCAAGAAACAGGCCAGGGGGAGCCGCTTGTTGCTGTACAGACTTACAGATGTGCCATGCTGGGCCAGCCAATGAGAACGGACAGCGAAATGTCAGTCGACCTCATGCTAATTTTCTATAAATTGGCTTGTTTATCCTGCAGAGTCTTATCTTCCCCTTGTTTACTGCACATCATACCTAAACCAGTTTGGAACAATTGAGGATAACCTCAGAGAGCAGAAGTTACTTTGAGGTTCACCGAGAGGGGGCGGGTAATAACTGGCATTATGGACAAAGCTGTGGAGGATGCTGCTTCAAGGGTGTCCCTTCCAGAGGATATCTAAAATGGGAGAGGAGAGAGACAGTCTATTTTGGTGTCTTCGCACCTCCTCCACATGTCTGTCGGTGACAGCTGCGACCCTAAATCATTCTCCCCAGGCCACCTCACGCTATCCTGATCCGCCCTTACAACCCCACTGTCTGCCTGTAATCCACACCAAATCCACTAAATCAGGGGTACCTCTTTACTAAAGGTGGAACTGTTCCAACCTCATTGTGTTAAGAGCGGTCCTTCAGCTCCTGCTGGCTTCTGACAGACAGGTCCAGATTAACTGCCAAGAATCCCAAATCAGCCCAAAGCTCTGTTTTTTTGTGCAGATAAACCTTTAAGTGTAATTTACATAGTTTCGTGACTGTCTTCAGTTGAGCACTTGTTCACAGCACAGTCTGGCCTGGCCCATGTGGTGTGCACATGACTGGTTGGGTACTTGCACCATGTACAGGGTGGCGTTGTGATGGCCGGCGGTGAAACGGGGACACCGGTCGCCCCGAGGCCCCTAGCCGGATAATCCAGGCGTGCTGACAGTGATAATCGGACCTGTCACTGATAAGCCACCTGTCTGTGTGTTTGTTTATTCTGGCCTGTGTAACGCCAGGCCGACGGCACGTCCAGACCAGACTGGTGGAGCCCAGAGCGTCCTCCCTGAACAGCGGCGATTGTTTCCTGCTCATCACGCCACACCACTGCTTCATCTGGACCGGGGAGTTCTCCAACGTCATTGAGAAGAACAAGGTGAGTCTTGCTTTTGCAGTTCCAGTTCTACATGACACAAAACGATGCAGCCAGTTTAAGAAAAAAAAAAAAAAAAAGGTGTGTGTTTTAATTGAATTTAGATCTGTTCACCTCAGTAAGTGAGCTGAACAAATCTGCTTGTTGTTATGAGGGAAAGGCTTCACGTGCAGGAAGTATACACAGCCCGGGGAGGAAGTAGCACTGGCGTAGTACAGGAAGCGGTTTGTGTGGGCAGAGAGGAAAATGTGGGGGTGAGCTGGAGTGTCGGGTGGGGGGGGGCAGCTGCAGGAAGCCCCTCTCTGACACACAGACCAAGGCTATTGTTCAAAGCCTGGCCTGACCTGATGACCTCCACATGTTTGGACACAGCAGTGACCTCAATCTGACTTGAAGTGTGTTGTCAATAAAAAGTTTCAGTTAAAAATGACAAATCTACATATTTGAAAAAAAATGACATCTACTACTACAACATGATAGATGGTGCAACTTACACACAACAAACATATAATGGTATCATAAAATATAATGGTATAATAAAAGTACCTAATGTCCATGGTTGACAAAACAATGCTTATGCAGACTCGGTTGTTTCTTTCAGATATTGAATGATGAGGTTAGTCTGCTATAAATGAACGCTTAAACAAGCTTGAGAATGCTTTCTTCTGCGTCCTAGATGCAATTAATCAGTGTGTACACTGCATTACCCATGACAGTTATTTATTAAGAGAGTAAAGTATTCATTTACTCCTACACACTCAACAAGAACTCGTCAGGAATGTGTAATGAGAGTTTTTCATTAAGAGCCTCTCTCTCTTTCTTGCAGGCTAAGGAGCTTGCCAACTTCATCCAGACCAAGAGGGACTTGGGCTGCCGTGCCAATTATGTCCACGTCATCGAGGAGGGCATCAACATACACAGCCAAGCTGCCAAGGAGTTCTGGACAATTCTGGGTGGACAGACCACTTATCAGTGTAAGCATTAGCTCCTGGCATATATCTTACAAATGGGAATGCTATTTCCTTCTTAAAATAATTTACTAGGCATTAAACCATGAGAAATCAGTCCCCGGAGTATTAAAATGCATCCAGATGTCGTTTCCGCTCCGTCTGTAAATACCCAGGTAACAATAATGTGCCTCAGCTTGTAAATCTCCCTCTTTTCCTTCGTAGCGGCGGGGACGCCAGATGAAGATGAGCTGTATGAAGGTGCCATAGTGGAGACCAACTGTATTTACCGCCTGATGGATGACAAACTGGTCCCCGATGATGATTTTTGGGCCAAGGTTCCCCGCTGTTGCCTGCTCAATCCCAAAGAGGTAAGACATCTGGGTTGGCCGGGTTAGATATCCATCAGTGTCGGAATGAAAAATGACAACCCCTCCCCCCTCTGTGTCTTTCCCAGGTTTTGGTCTTTGACTTTGGCAGCGAGATGTACATATGGCATGGGAAGGAAGTGACTTTGGCGCAGAGGAAGGTGGCCTTCCAGCTGGCCAAGCACCTGTGGAACGGCACCTTCGACTACACAAACTGTGACATCAATCCTCTGGACCCTGGAGAGTGCAACGCCCTCATACCCAAGTACGGAAACACACACACCGCAGCATTAGAGAACAACACCTTTGATCATTTTCATCAAGCCGAGCCACACTGAACCACAGAAACCTTTGTATGTTTTGATCTAAACGTCTCCATCTGGCCTGCTTAGCCCAGCGGGTCGTGTATTTCCTTGTTGCACTCTTATTATTATTTCATTTTCTTGGCACAATTCGTTTACTTTCTTTTTTGTGTGTTCTGAATAGGTGAAGTTTGTCAGCCTGCTTTAAAAAGCTGCTAAACATGACTTGTAATGCATTTTAACATGAAAGTGATCAAAATTAAAAGTATTATAGCACAGATAACAACCCAACAGAAGTGAAGTGATTCACTGAGAAGCTTTTCAAAGATCCTAGCGATTGAGCCCACATAGCTGTGTGTTCCCTGACGTACCGACTTCTTGTCTTTACCTGCAGGAAAGGCCAGGGCCGTCCCGACTGGGCAGTGTTTGGCAGACTGACCCAACACAACGAGACAACCTTGTTCAAGGAGAAGTTCCTGGACTGGACCGACTCCAGGAAATCACCCAGTCCCACCAAGAACGGCAATGACAACATCACTGATCAAAAAGTAAAAAAAAAAAAAAAAAAAAGAAAATACACAAAAAGGGGATTTCCTCCTTCGTCACTGTAGTTTAATATCGCACATCTTGGAATGTGGAACAGGGCGCAAAATGCATTTACAGACATGGAAATACTGCACATATTTAAAATGTAGAAATTCTGTAGAAATTAGAAAAACCTAAGTCACCCATGCCAGGTCATTTAGGGCATAAACAAAAGGTAAAATATAAAAATAAAAGTTTTTTTTTTTTTTTTTTTTTTTTTTAAATTCTGAGGTGGAAAAAATTGGAAAAAAATGTTAAATTAAAAAAATATTAATCTTGGCTTTAAAAAAAAAAAAAAAAAAAAGCCAAGATGCTCTCCCCTAAATCAGATTTTTAGATGTTTTTTAGGGAGTTATGACATGTCTTGCCTTTTGTGAATCATGGCTGCTCTCAGTTCCTACTCTCTCTTTTCTCTGCCATCATTCTCATTTCCATCCCTGCTCCTCTCTCTCCTCCTTCATCACCCCAGGAGCCGTCCATGTCAGACCAACCCCGTGCGTACAACGCCTCCCTAATGCTGCCCCTCCACCAGGCGCCCGTCCACACCAAGCTGGACGGGCTCAGCGTGGGGCGGGGCTACGGCCTGGTGGAGGGCGAGGAGAGGCGGAACTACGAGATCAGCACGCTGGCGGTGGAGGTGTGGCACATCCTGGAGTTTGACTACAGCCGCCTGCCTCGCCAGAGCATCGGCCAGTTCCACGAGGGCGACACCTACGTGGTGAAGTGGAAGTACATGGTCAGCACCGCAGGTTTGTACCGGCCTCACTCCCCTATACTGTGTCTGTACACTCCTACCTGCTAAAACATCCCTATAGCAACTCATCTAGTTGCCATCTATTGAGTCCTGTGGAGTTTTAAAGGACAATTTATTGCTATTTTTGAAATTAGGCTGTGTTTATGACTTCCCTCCTGAACTGTCTGTTGGTAAATGCAGCAGTTTCGTTGAATGTGTTAGCATTGAGTAATTTAGTGCTAAAAATTGGGCTCCAGGTGAACTTGTGCAGGTCAGCTGAGCCATCTGCAAAGTAGTGCTGAAAAGCACTCAAACTGTAAATGTCCTCCTTTGATTTAAAATGCCACAGGTTGTGTCTGCTGAGCTTTCTTCTGCTTCGCTCAAAATCAAAATAGTCCACATTGGTATAAAGTTCTGGAACACAGGTAGCCATTGCCAGTCATTCTACCAAGAAAAAAAAAGATAAAAAGCTGAAACTTCTCCACTTTGTTGCCTTTATGTCTCTCAGGGAACAACAGTCTGCATGGAACAAATCTTCAGTTCCCCCAGAGTCTGCAAAAGTCAGGAGTTCATTAGTGCAAAACAAAAGAGCTTTTTTACAAGGAGCCTACTGTGATCCCATAATGGGTTATAGGTATGTCTTCTGTTCAAGGAACAGAAAATGTGTTCAAACAAGTTAAGTAAGTAGTAAAATAATCTTACCCCATTTTGAGGAGCTTAAAACAAAATAAACTTTGATACTGATAAATAAGATGGATAATAAGGTGGAATGTCACTTAGTAAGAACATAATTTCCTGTGTTTTCATGCGTCCTCTCTTCCTCAGAAGTTGTCTCAGTAGCTGAAGCTAGACTTGATGTGGGTTACTGTAGATGTAGGCCAATCTGACTGCACACTGCGTCCCCTCAGAAATACAGCTCGTTCGCTCTGCACACATCGAACAGTATCAGAGCACATGTCTGATTCAGACTCCAGTCGTCTCCCTTTACACACCACATGGAAACATGGTTCCATACCAAGCTAGATCGCTGTTCTTTTCTCTCCTCAATCTCACTCTCATCCGTCTCGTCCCTCTTCCATCCCTCCTTCTCCTTCTGTTTTGGAAGTCATAGTTGTCGACCACAGCATAAACACCGGAGAGAAATCTTCCATGGTGTTTTGTAAGGAGTCCCAGCCGCTGGTTAGCTATGGCAGGCCGCAGCTTTCCGAGAGCAGAGAGACATAAAGGCATGTTGCTGCAGGGCAGACAGTGGAGCCAGCTCAATGAGAGAAAATAGAAGGGAAAGGAGCCTGCCGAGTGGCTGGTCTCACTCCAACAAGCAGTGATGTAGTGGTAAATAAAAAGTTTGGTAAACTGTGACCTCCAACTGGTTGTTATCTGAGGACAAACATCCACATCCTCAACCACAAAAAAAATCAGAAAAGCATTTGTTTATCCTCTGGTATACAGCCGTTTGTGCAATTTAATATCATTTCAGAAACAAGCCTCGAGAGTTTTTCCAAATAAAATAAATGTCATGTGGCGGCACGTACAAAGAATTTACTTGCCATAATATCTATACCCAACATTGAACACAAGGTTCATAACATAATAAATATTGATTCTGACATCACAATATTTTGCAGTTTTCCAGTAGTTTTTTTATTGGGCTGAACAATGAATAAAA